>NC_053026.1:407922478-408198902 GCF_003073215.2 Triticum urartu
TATGCTATTTAATACCCCTCTGATCTTGAGCATGATTATCATTTGTGAGTAGTTACTTTTATTCTTGAGGTCACGGGAGAAATCTTGTTGCAAGTAATCATGTTAATTTTATATGTGTTCGATATTTTGATGGTATGTATGTTATGATTCCCTTAGTGGTGTCATGTGAGCGTCGACTACATGACACTTCACCATATTTGGGTCTAAGGGAATGCATTATGGAGTAGTTATTAGATGATGGGTCGCGAGAGTGACAGAAGCTTAAACCCTAGTTTATGCGCTATTTCGTAAGGGGCCGATTGGATCCAAAAGTTTAATGCTATGGTTAGAATTTATTCTTAATACTTTTCTCGTAGTTGCGGATGCTTGCGAGGGGGTTAATCATAAGTAGGAGGTTTGTTCAAGTAAGAACAACACCTAAGCATCGATCCACCCACATATCAAATTATCAAAGTGGCAAACACAAATCAAACCAACATGATGAAAGTGACTAGATGAAATTCCCATGTACCCTCAAGAAAACTTTGCTTATCATAAGAGACCGTTTTGGCCTGTCCTTTGTCTCAAAAGGATGGGGCTACCTTTCTGCACTTTTGTTACTATTAATGTTACTTGCTCGTTACAAATTATCTTGCTATCAAACTACTCGTTACTTACAATTTCAGTGCTTGTAGACATTACCTTGCTAAAAACCACTTGTCATTTCCTTCTGCTCCTCGTTGGGTTCGACACTCTTACTTATCGAAAGGACTACGATTGATCCCCTATACTTGTGAGTCATCAACGCTCTTTTCTGCCGCCGTTGCCTGGGAGTGAAGCGCTCTTGGTAAGGAAAAACTATTACTACGTGCTGAAATTTATTGTCACTTGTTACTATGGAAAACAATCCTTTGAGGGGTTTGTTCGGGGTATCTTCACCTCGACCTGAACCACAACTAGTCACCTCTCAACCCACTGCACCTACTGAAAATATTGAACATGAAATTCCTTCGGATATGATAGAACAACTGCTAGCTAATCATTATGTAGGAGATGGAACCGAACATCCTCATATGCACTTGATATATGTGAAAGAAATTTGTGGATTGTTTAAGCTTGCAGGTTGATAACCCACAAGTATAGGGGGTAAATTGTAGCCTCTTTCGATAAGTAAGAGTGTCGAACCCAACGAGGAGCTAAAGATAGAACAAATATTCCCTCAAGTTCTATCGACCACCGATACAACTCTACGCACGCTTTACGTTCGCTTTACCTAGAACAAGTATGAAACTAGAAGTACTTTGTAGGTGTGATAGGATAGGTTTTCAAGATAATAAAGAGCATGTAATAAAAGCTAGGGGTTGTTTAGATAAAGACACAACTAACTTAGTTTTAGTAGAGAGCTTTTTGTCACGAGAAAGTTATTTGTCCCTAGACAATCGATAACTAGACTAGTAATCATTATTGCAATTTTATTTGAGGGAGAGGCATAAGCTAACATACTTTCTCTTCTTGGATCATATGCACTTATGATTGGAACTCTAGGAAGCATCTGCAGCTACTAAAGATCATTAAGGTAAAACCCAGCCATAGCATTATAAGGCATCAAGTCCCCTTTACTCCCATACGCAAACAACCTACTTACTCGGGTCTGTGCTTTTGTCACTCACGCCACCCACCATAAGCAAATCATGAACATATTGGAAACCCTACAACGGGGATCCCTCATGCTTGCGCGACACGAAGAGCACCATAGGACAGCACCAATAATAAAACATGCAACTCAAACCAATCACGATTATCAATTAACCCATAGGACAAAACGGATCTACTCAAACATCATAGGATAACCATATATAAGAGGGAAATAATATATAGCGTTGAGCACCATGTTTAAGTAGAGATTATAGCGGGTAAAAGAGGGGTTACAACGCTGCGTAGAGGGGGGGGGAGAGTTGGTGATGACGGCGGTGAAGTTGTTGGTGTAGATCGTTGTCGCGATGATGGCCCCGGCAGCGTTCCGGCACCACCGGGAGAGAGCCCCCCTTCTTCTTCTTCTTCTTCTTCTTCTTCTTCTTCCTTGACCTTCCCCCTAGATGGGAGAAGGGTTTCCTCTTTGGTCCATGGCCTCCATAGCGGCGGAGGGGCCAGAGCCCCTCCGAGATTGGATCTCTCTCTCTCTCTCTCTGTTTCTTTCTGTTTCTGCGCTCCCTGATTCTGCCCTTTCACCGTTACTTAAATTCCCAGAGATCCGTAACTCCGATTGGGCTGAAATTTTGACACGATTTTTATACAGATATTGGCTTTATTCCGGCGAAAGAAGGGCACCAACCGCCTTACGGAGTGGCCAAGAGGGCCCAGGGCGCGCCCTACCCCCTAGGGAACGCCCCTCACCCTCGTGGGCCCCTCGGACATCGTATCGCGTTGATTCCATTTCCCAAAATTAACATATATTCCAAAAAAAATCTCCGTAAGTTTTTATCCCGTTTGGACTCCGTTTGATATGGATTTTCTGCGAAACAAAAAACATGCAACAAACAAGAACTGGCACTGGGCACTGATACGTCTCCAATGTATCTATAATTTTTGATTGCTCCATGCTATTATATTATCTACTTTGGATGTTAATGAGCTTATTTTTACACTTTTATATTATTTTTGGGACTAACCTATTAACCGGAGGCCCAGCCCAAATTGCTGTTTTTTTTGCCTATTTTAGAGTTTCGCCGAAAAGGAACATTAAACAGAGTCCAAACAGAATGAAACCTTTGGGAGCGTTATTTTGGAACAAACTTGATACAGGAGACTTGGAGTGGACGTCAAGAAACAATCATGGAGGCCACGAGGCAGGGGGCGCGCTCACCCCCCTGGGCGGGCCCTCCACCCTCGTGGCCCCCTCATTGCTCCACCGACGCACTTCTTCCTCCTATATATATCCATATACCCTGAGAACATCCAGGAGCACCACGAAGCCCTATTTCCACCGCCAAAACCTTCTGTACCCAAGAGATCCCATCTTGGGGCCTTTTCCAAAGCTCCGCCGGCGGGGGCATTGATCACGGAGGGCCTCTACATCAACTCCATGGCCCCTCCGATGATGTGTGAGTAGTTTACTTCAGACCTTCGGGTCCATAGCTAGTAGCCATATGGCTTCTTCTCTCTCTTTGGATCTCAATACAGAGTTCTCCTCGATTCTCTTGGAGATCTATTCGATGTAATCTTCTTTTGCGGTGTGTTTGTCGAGATCCGATGAATTGTGGGTTTATGATCAAGTTTATCTATGAACAATATTTGAATCTTCTCTGAATTCTTTTATGCATGATTGGTTTATCTTTGCAATTCTCTTCGAATTATCAGTTTGGTTTGGCCTACTAGATTGATCTTTCTTGCAATGGGAGAAGTGTTTAGGTTTGGGTTCAATCTTGCGGTGCTCAATCCCAGTGACAGAAAGGGAAACGACACGTGTTGTATTGTTGCCATCGAGGATAAAAAGATGGGGTTTACATCATATTGCATGAGTTTATCCCTCTACATCATGTCATCTTGCTTAAGGCGTTACTCTGTTCTTATGAACTTAATACTCTAGATGCATGCTGGATAGCGGTCGATGTGTGGAGTAATAGTAGTAGATGCAGAATCGTTTCGGTCTACTTGTCACGGACGTGATGCCTATATACATGATCATGCCTAGATATTCTCATAATTATTCACTTTTCTATCAATTGCTCGACAATAATTTGTTCACCCACCGTAATACTTATGCTATCTTGAGAGAAGCCACTAGTGAAACCTATGGCCCCCGGGTCTATTCTCCATCATATAAGTTTCCTATCTACTTTATTTTGCAATCTTTAATTTCAATATATATCATAAAAATACCAAAAATATTTATCTTATTATTATTATCTCTATCAGATCTCACTCTTGCAAGTGGTCGTGAAGGGATTGACAACCCCTTTATCGCGTTGGTTGTGAGGTTCTTATTTGTGTGTGTAGGTACGAGGTGACTTGCGCGTGGTCTCCTACTGGATTGGTACCTTGGTTCTCAAAAACTGAGGGAAATACTTACGCTGCTCTACTGCATCACCCTTTCCTCTTCAAGGGAAAACCAACGCAGTGCTCAAGAGGTAGCATGCACTGGATCAATATGTTAGTCCCAAAAATAGTATAAAAAGTTGCCAAAAGTATGTAAAAGTTGTAGAATATTGGCATGGAACAATCAAAAATTATAGATACGACGGAGACGTATCAGCATCCCCAAGCTTAATTACTGCTCGTCCTCGAGTAGGTAAATGATAAAAAATATATTTTTTGATGTGGAATGCTACCTAGCATAATCTTGATCATGTAATCTAATCATGGCATGAATATTAAGACGCGAGTGATTCAAAGCAATAGTCTATCATTTGACATTAAGAAAATAATACTTCAAGCATACTAATAAAGCAATCATGTCTTTTCAAAATAACATGGCCAAGGAAAGTTATCCCTACAAAATCATATGGTCTGGCTATGCTCCATCTTCATCACACAAAATATTCAAATCATGCACAACCCTGATGACAAGCCAAGCAAATTTTTCATACTTTTGATGTTCTCAAACCTTTTCAACTTTCACGCAATACATGAGCGTGAGCCATGGATATAGCACTATAGGTGGAATAGAATATGATGATGGAGGTTGTGTGGAGAAGACAAAAAAGGGAGGAAGTCTCGCATTGACGCGGCTAATCAACGGGCTATGGAGATGCCCATCAATTGTTGTCAATGCGAGGAGTAGGGATTACCATGCAACAGATGCACTAGAGCTATAAGTGTATGAAAGCTCAAACTGAAACTAAGTGGGTGTGCATCCAACTTGCTTGCTCATGAAGACCTATGGCATTTGAGGAAGCCCGTCGTTGGAATATACAAGCCAAGTTCTATAATGAAAATTCCCACTAGTATATGAAAGTGATAACTCAAGAGACTCTCGATATGAAGAACATGGTGCCACTCTGAAGCACAAGTGTGGTAAAAGGATAGTAACATTGTCCTCTCTTTTCTCTCATTTTTTATTTTTACTCTTTTTGTAGGCTTCTTTGGCCTCTCTCTCTTTTTTTTTGGGGGGGGGGCTTCTTTGGCCACTTTTTTTTTGTTAACCTCACATGGGACAATGTTCTAATAATGCTGATCATCACACTTTTATTTACTTACAACTCGATATTACAACTCGATACTAGAACAAAGATATGACTCTATATGAATGCCTCCGGCGGTGTATCGGGATGTGCAATGATCTAGCGTAGCAATGAAATCAAAAAACGGACAAGCCATGAAAACATCATGCTAACTATCTTACGATCATGCAAAGCAATATGACAATAAATGCTCTCAAGTCATGTCTATGATGATGATGGAAGTTGCATGGCAATATATCTCGGAATGGCTATGGAAATGCCATGATAGGTAGGTATGGTGGTTGTTTTGAGGAAGATATAAGGAGGCTTATGTTTGATAGAGCGTATCGTATCATGGGGTTTGGATGCACCGGCAAATTTTGCACCAACACTCGAGGTGAGAAAGGGCAATGCACGGTACCGAAGAGGCTAGCAATGATGGAAGGGTGAGAGTGCATATAATCCATGGACTCAACATTAGTCATAAAGAACTCACATACTTATTGCAAAATTCTAGAAGCTACCGAAACAAAGTATTAGACGCATGCCCCTAGGGGGATAGATTGGTAGGAAAAGATCATCGCTCGTCCCCGACCGCCACTCATAAGGAAGACAATAAATAAATAAACCATGCTCCAACTTCGTTACATAACGGTTCACCATACGTGCATGCTACGGGAATCACAAAATTCAACACAAGTATTTCTGTAATCCACAATTACCCACTAGCATGACTCTAATATCACCATCTTTATATCGCAAAACTATTGCAAGTAATCAAACATATCATATTCAGTGATCTACAAGTTTTATGTAGGATTTTATGACTAACCATGTGAATGACCAATTCCTGTCAACTCTCTAAATAGATATAAGTGAAGCAAGAGAGTTTAATTCTTTCTACAAAAGATATGCCCACGCTCTAACAAATATAAGTGAAGCAAAAGAGCATTCTACAAATGGCGGTTTTCTATGTGTAGGGAAACAGGCAATCCAAACTTCAAATGATATAAGCGAAGCACATGAAGCATTCTATAAAGCCATACTCAAAAGATATAAGTGAAGTGCAAAGAGCATTCTATAAATCAACCATGGACTATCTCATAGCCGCATGGTGCATCAAAGAAAAGTGCAAACTAAATGCAAAAGACGCTCCAAGATTTGCACATATCACATGAACGAAACGAAACCGAAAACATACCGATACTTGTTGAAGAAAGATGGGATGCCTTCCGAGGCATCCCCAAGCTTAGACGCTTGAGTCTCCTTGAATATTTACTTGGGGTTCCTTGGGAATCCCCAAGCTTGAGATCTTGCCTCTCGTCCTTCTCCTTATATCGAGACCTCCTCGATCCTTGATCACCTCATCCACACAAAACACAACAGAAAGTTCGGTAAGATCCGTTAGTATAATAAAGCAAATCACTACTTTAAGTACTGTTGAAAACCAATTCATATTTTGTTTTTTCATTGTAGCTACTGTAATATAACTTTTACATGGCTTAATCCACTGATAGAAATCGATAGTTTCATCAAAACAAGCAAACAATGCATCAAAAACAGAATCTGTCTTAAACAGGACAGTCTGTAGTAATCTGAACATTCACCATACTTATGGTACTCCAACAATTCTGAAATAATTAGGAAAAATAAAACATTTGTATAGAAATACAGTGCAAAAAGTTTCAGAACCGTTTGACGTTCCAGTAAAAAAATGTAAAATCATGCACTGCAGCCAAAGTTTCTGTTTTGCACTGCACAAACCAACAAGCAATGTAAACATCCTAAAGGCAAATCTTGGCACATTATTTTTATAATACAATGGAATTGTACAAGGGGATAATTATTTTTGTTGAAAAGTTTCTGTAATCAAGATTCACAAAGTTTTCGTGAGCATGAACAAAGTTCAAGGAGCTCCCTCACTTCAACAATGCTTGTCTCTCTCACTTTCACTTTCCTTTTTGAAAAGTTTTGAGTTCCCCTCTTTATTTTTTTTGTTTTTAAACTCTTAAAAGCACTCAACAGAAATAAATGACTCTCTAAAACTTCCGGGTTGTCTCCCCGGTAGCGCTTTCTTTAAAGCCATTAAGCTAGGCATAAGGTGCTCAAGTAATGAATCCACCCGGATCCCAAGGTATATCAAAGCCAGTTTGAATTAGCAATGATTTGGCATTTATTAGTGAGAACAAAGCAACATATATCAAGAAATGACAAAGTCTAACTCTCTTCCTATGCATCGGCATGTCATACAAGAACAATTCATGCACATCAAGTAAAGGCCAATGCATAGCATAAGAAGTTTCTTGCTATTTTATCGTGTTGGAAACATAGAGAGGCGGAGATGTAGTTCCTCTCTCATAATAATTGCAAGCAGGAGCAGCAAGAACATTCATATTATATTCATCAAAATTATCATGTGCAACAGTAAAAGGCCACCCATCAATATAATCCTTAATAAGTGCAAACTTCTTCGATATAGTGTAGTTTCGAGAATTGAAAAAGATAATTGGACTATCATGTGTGGGTGCAATAGCAAAAATTTCATGTTTAACATAAGGAACAATAGCAAGTTCATCTCCATAAGCATAATTCATATTGGCATCTTGGCCACAAGAATAGCAAGCATCAAGTTCATCAAAAAGGGATATTTCAAACGAATCAACGGGATCATAGCAATTATCATGGCATTCATCCTTTGGTAAGAACGAAGGGACATTAAATAATGCACGAGTTGGAGAGTTACTCTCATTAGAAGGTGGGCACGAGTAGCTAATCCGATCTTCCTCCTTTTGTTCTTCGCTCTCCTCATCATCTTTTTCATCCAATGAGCTCACAGTTTCATCAATTTCTTTTTCCATAGACTCCTGCAAAATATTACTCTCTTCTCGGACAGCGGAGACTTTCTCAATAAATTCATCGATATCATAATTGTATTTATAATTCTCATAGAAATAATTAAGGATAGCTAAATTTTCAGGTCTATAAACTGAACCATCAAAATCTTCAAACTCTTTAAACAAAGATTCAATTTCACAAGCACCCTTAAAAGCAACAAATTCTTGTATTCGTTCCACATCATAGTAATCATATATACCATTAACATAAGAAGCTAAGGTTTCATTATCATTAAATTTGCATGAAAAGGGAAGGTGTGGAGCCTTCATCCTAGAGCAACAAGTATAATCATATCTCAAGCATAGTTGCCGAGCATACTAATGCAACATATAAATTTGATCCCATAATAGTTTCCCTTTTTGAGTCAAGCGATAATCCCTAAAGTATTCACGTTGATCCAACGTGTCTCCCATTATATATTTTAATGGGGTTCTCAATATTATTAAAGTAGTGCATAATATCTTTCACATAATGAGCATCAAGGGTTTTAAGAGGTTCCCCATCTCCATAAGTAGCAAGTAAACCTAATTTTTTTGGTATTTCGTGTTCCATATCCATAACTAAAGATAGAGAACAACTTAGAACAGCAAATAAAATCCACTTAGTGATAAAGCAAACAAGCACACACGAGAATATTCACCCCACGCTATTGCTCCCCGGAAACGGCGCCAGAAAAAGGTCTTGATAACCCACAAGTATAGGGGATCAATTGTAGCCTCTTTTGATAAGTAAGAGTGTCGAACCCAACGAGGAGCTAAAGGTAGAACAAATATTCCCTCAAGTTCTATCGACCACCGATACAACTCTATGCACGCTTTACGTTCGCTTTACCTAGAACAAGTATGAAACTAGAAGTACTTTGTAGGTGTGATAGGATAGGTTTGAAAGATAATAAAGAGCATGTAATAAAAGCTAGGGGATATTTAGATAATGACACAACTAACTTAGTTTTAGTAGAGAGCTTTTTTTCATGAGAAAGTTATTTGTCCCTAGACAATCGATAACTAGACCGTTAATCATTATTGCAATTTTATTTCAGGGAGAGGCATAAGCTAACATACTTTCTATTCTTGGATCGTATGCACTTATGATTGGAACTCTAGCAAGCATCTGCAACTACTAAAGATCATTAAGGTAAAACCCAACCATAGCATTATAAGGCATCAAGTCATCTTTACTCCCATACGCGAACAACCTACTTACCCGGGTCTGTGCTTCTGTCACTCACGCCACCCACGATAAGCAAATCATGAACATATTGCAAACCCTACAGCGGGGATCCCTCACGTTTGCGTGACACGGAGAGCACCATAGGACAGCACCAATAATAAAACATGCAACTCAAACCAATCACGATCATCAATTAACCCATAGGACAAAACAGATCTACTCAAACATCATAGGATAGCCATACATCATTGGGAAATAATATATAGTGTTGAGAACCATGTTTAAGTAGAGATTACAACAGGTAAAAGAGGGGTTACACCGCTGCATAGAGGGGGGAAGAGTTGGTGATGACGGCGGTGAAGTTGTTGGTGTAGATCGTTGTCGCGATGATGGCCCCGGCGGCGTTCCGGCACCACCGGGAGAGAGGGGGAGAGAGCCCCCCTTCTTCTTATTCTTACTTGACCTTCCCCCTAGATGGGAGAAGGGTTTCCCCTCCGGTCCATGGCCTCCATAGCGACGGAGGGGCGAGAGCCCCTCCGAGATTGGATCTCCCCCCTTCTCTCTCTCTATTTCTTTCAGTTTTTGCGCTCCCTGATTCTGCCCTTTCACCGTTTCTTAAATTCCCAGAGATCCATAACTCCGATTGGGCTGAAATTTTGATACGATTTTTATCCGGATATTGGCTTTCTTGTGGAGAAAGAAGGGCACCAACCTCCTGACAAAGTGGCCAAGAGGGCCCAGGGCGCGCCCCTCACCCTCGTGGGCCCCTCGGGCATCGTCTCGCGTTGATTCCACTTCCCAAAATTCACATATATTCCAAAAAAACTCCGTAAGTTTTTATCCCATTTGGACTCCGTTTGATATGGATTTTCTGCGAAACAAAAAACATGCAACAAACAGGAACTGGCACTGGGCACTGGATCAATATGTTAGTCCCAAAAATAGTATACAAAGTTGCCAAAAATATGTAAAAGTTGTAGAATATTGGCATGGAACAATAAAAAATTATAGATACAATGGAGACGTATCACAAGTTTACCCGGAGATGAAGCTAAGAAGACGGTTTTCGCTTTATCTTTGAAGGGAAAAGCATTGGCATGGTATATGCTATGCGATGATATTGGATCTTGGATTTGGAATCAATTGAAATTGGAGTTCCATCAAAAAAATTATCCTATGCATCTAGTTCATCATGATCGGAATTATATATATAATTTTTGGCCTCATGAAGGAGAAAGTATCTCTCTAGCTTGGGGGAGGCTTAAGTCAATGTTATATTCATTCCCCAATCATGAACTTTCAAGAGAAATTATCATTCAGAATTTTTATGCTCGGCTTTCTCATGATGATCGATCCATGCTTGATACTTCTTGTACTGGTTCAAATATCACCCACCTATTAAAGAAGAAATTAAAGAACCAGCAATAGAAAAAGATGAAACTATTATCCATAATGTTGATCCAATTGTTCCTACTGCTTATATTGAAAAACCACCTTTCCCTGTTAGGATGAAGGAACATGCTAAAGTTTCAACTGTGGTCAATAAAGGTTATATTAGAATGCCTAAACCACCTGAACAAATCAAGGTAGAACCTAGTGTTGCTATGGCTAAGGATCACCCGGTTGAAAATATAGATGTGCATGTTATTTACTTCTGTGATGAAGCTGCTAGAATTGCCAAACCCGATGAAAAAGATAAACATAGACCCGTTGTTGGCATGCCCGTTCTCTCGGTTAAAATAGGAGATCACTGTTATCATGGTTTTTTGTGACATAGATGCTAGCGTGAGTGCTATTCATTTTACCTTATATCAAGAAATTATGAATGACATAGCAGCACCCGCTGAAATAGAAGACATAGATGTTACTATTAAACTTGCTAATAGAGACACCATCACACCACTTGGGATTGTTAGAGATGTTGATGTCTTGTGTGGGAAAATAAAATACCCCATTGATTTTCTTGTTCTTGGTTCCCCACAAGATGTCTTTTGTCCCATTATCTTTGGTAGACCTTTCTTGAACACCATTAATGCTAAAATAGATTGTGAGAAACAAACTGTCGGTGTTAGCTTTCGTGATGAGTCTCATGAATTTAATTTTTCCAAGTTTAGTAGAAAACCTCATAAAAAGAATTGCCTAGTAAGGATGAAATTACTGGTCTTGCTTCTATTGCTGAACCTCCTACTGATCCTTTAGAACAATATTTGCTCGACCATGAAAATGATATGCATATGCACGAAAGAAATGAAATAGATAAGATTTTCTTTGAACAACGTCCTCTGCTTAAACACAATTTGCCTATTGAAACTCTAGGAGGTCCTCCTCCACATAAAGGTGATCCTATGTTTGAATTAAAACAATTTCCCGACACTTTGAAATATGCTTATCTCGATGAGAAAAAGATTTATCCGGTTATTATTAGTGCTAACCTTTCAGAACAGGAAGAAGAAAGATTATTGAAAGTCCTAAGGAAGCACCAAGCTGATATTGGATATACTCTTGACGATCTTAAGGGTATAATCTATGCTATAGCTGATAGTAGATGGGTAAGTCATGTTCATTGTGTCCCTAAGAAAGGAGGTATTACTGTTGTCGGTGTCAAAACCGGCGGATCTCGGGTAGGGGGTCCCGAACTGTGCGTCTAGGCCGAATGGTAACAGGAGGCAAGGAACACGATGTTTTACCCAGGTTCGGGCCCTCTTGATGGAGGTAAAACCCTACGTCCTGCTTGATTAATATTGATGATATGGGTAGTACAAGAGTACATCTACCACGAGATCAAGGAGGCTAAACCCTAGAAGCTAGCCTATGGTATGATTGTTGTATATGTATGTTGTATATTCTATCGACTAGCCTGGCCCTGGTTTATATAATGCACCAGAGGCCTAGGTTAACAAGAGTCCTAGCCGAATACGCCGGTGGGGAGAAGTCCTTGTCTTGATCGCCAAGTCTTTGTGGAATCTTCCTTGTATGCGGCAGCTGTCCGAACTGGCCCATGAGTATACGGCCATGGGGGGCCTCGGCCCAATCTAATAGATCGGGAGACAACATGGTGAGTACCCCCTAGTCCAGGACACCGTCAGTAGCCCCCTGAACCAGTCTTCAAGTTAGGGACGCTCCTCGATTCTTCCGAACTGTTCTTCATCTTCAGTCGTCGGTCTTGAAAACTGGTTCAACAAATCTTCTCATCTTCGATCTTGAGGATCGCCGAAATGCATTCGACGAGTTTATACGCCGGGTATCCGAGGAGCCCCTTTAAGTTTCCGGCCTTTATCAATGCCTTATTATTTTTATGCCACACCTCGGGTTTGAATTTGTTCCCGGGAGGCAGTGTCCTCTTGCGTCCGAGCTCTAACACCAGACTGTATTCGAGGTATCTTTTGCAGCCGAGCACCAATGCCGGACCGCTTCCCAGCTCTAACGCCAGAATGTATCCGAGCTCCAACGCCGGACTATGTATCCGAGCTCCAACGCCGGACTATGTATCCGAGCTCCAACGCCGGACTATATCCGAGGTGTCATATCACCTTGGTTCAAAAAAGTTTGAAGCAGTTTAGCCGAGCTTAACGCCGGAAATGCCCTCTACGGAGCCAGCCACTAGCGCCCGAGCTTTATGCCGGACTGCTTCCGATGTGGTGCACCATCCCGAATGTGGGCCGATTTTTGTGAATATTTTTTTGGGTGCAATTTATTCTCTGCCGAGATATATAGCCAGTAGCCCTCAAGGTGTGTATCGGTCTAAAACCCGAGA
The DNA here is from genome assembly GCF_003073215.2 of Triticum urartu. Lineage (NCBI taxonomy): Eukaryota > Viridiplantae > Streptophyta > Magnoliopsida > Poales > Poaceae > Triticum > Triticum urartu. Next base: position 407,935,436 of record NC_053026.1, read on the forward strand.
TGCACCTGAAGGATGACGTAAGACCGCTGATCCTAGTAGCCGCTGAGACTCAGGTTGATTTGCAAAATTGGCCTGAGGATCATGTCCAAGCTCGGCAAAATACTTCGGGACACTAAAAGCAGCGTGCTCCGTCCTCGAGACTCAGGTTGGGTGCGGCCGACCAACCTGAGGATCAAAATCTCCTCGGAAACTATATTGCACATAAAATTTTCTGCATTGGACAAGCAATGCAGTAGCCCCCGAGACACTGGTCGGGTGGCAACACCAGATCAGGGGATCGATGTGCCCCTGTAATATTTGTAAATAATAATCCTGAAGCCCAGTAGCCCCCGAGCCTTAATGCGGGCACAGGTGGCCGAATTAAGGATCAATATCCATAGTAAAATCACAAATTATGTGTAATGACTCTATGTATCCAAGTACTTTACGTCATTAATGCTTAGATCCGCATTGTACAAAACTTTGTTAACCGACCATCGGCTTCCACCTCCTCGGCCAGTAGCCGAGGAGTGTTTGTCCTACTTTATAAAACCTTTATGAGGGCAAAGATTTATAAAAAACAAGGCAATCTGGCCATACGGTCTTATAAACAAAGGTACGCAGAGAGTTATATTACTGTTTAACAGAAGAAATGTCTTCCAAAGAAAATAGTCCCGCTATCGGTTCCTTTCTTTGGGTTGTCATGCTAAGCATGATCATTAAACCTCAGCTCTAATGTAAGAGCAAAATATCAAGGATTTAGTTTGGGAGGCCAGTTAATAGCCCCCGGTAGTGTTTGGCGACAGTCGGGGTCAAGCCGTAAACACTTCAGCCAATGTTATGAACGACCCGTCATGTAACATAGTCATCGGATTGCTGACCAGTTTACGCTTATTGTGACAGCCAGTTTTCGGCTTTCTCCACTGAGGTGCTTAACCATATGAGCTGGAAGCACAATCGCAGTGGTTCTCCCTTTGCACGCCTAGCCGAACAAAACGGAACGTAGGAAGCAAGTGCAGGAGCCGGGCAACCCAACTATTGACCGAAGACACAATTCGAAACCGATGCATATATAGCAATATCTGAGAATGTTTTTGCCGAATCCCTAAAGGTGTCCAGCGTTGCACTGCGAGACTAATGCTGGAAAAGTACAACTAGTTTAAAAGTGCCAAAAAGCTTGGAAAACCAAGAAACGTCAGTAAAAACATGACGTCCGAACAAGATCAAGTGTTCGGTGCCAATCCGAAAATTGGTCTTAGAAAAAAGAAGTGCTTCTGTCGTGCTTTAACATGATACATCCTATCTCAAGACTTTGAGCGGGTCAGCCTACGGTTTCAACCTCCTATCCCGAGGGCGGAGTACTTCTCATTAGGCCAGTTTAGCAATCTAAAGGAAGGTGATTCCCAAAATTGGGACTCGCTCCGCACACCCATTGCCTGATGGGTGATAAAACGACGGCATGGCAATGTTGGTAAAGGTTGACTCGCTGAGGCAAAGCCCTCGGCGCAGCTAACGTGACGGAGCTGGTCGGCTAGTGACGCTGAAGCGTCCGGAGTAGGTTGATGAAGAGATGGCGAAGCCCCCGGTCCAGCCGAGATGTCGAAGCCTCGACGTCAGCCGATGAGTCGAAGTAGGTCGGCGTGATGGACACCAGCTTGAAGAAGCAATAGTGCGGCCCTGTCGATGCAGGTCGCGACGTGGTCGATGTCGGCTTGATGAAGCGACCGTGCGGCGATGCCGGTATGCCCGCTCCGTGTAATCCGTGGGGCGGCGATGTTGGTGATGATTTATCCTTCGCGATGCCGGACTCTTGTTCGGCTTGCCGAGATGATGATCCGAAGAAGTTGAGCTCGGCTAAAGTGACGACGTGTCTAGCACAGGTCGGCAGCCGTGGAGTAATATTGCCGGACTGGTATGACACCAGCATGATGTTGAAGATCATGTTCAAAAGATCTTAAAGTTAGTGGGATGTGTTCGGGAACAAAACACAATACCCCATACAAAACTTCCTTCAAAAGGGATGTCCGAAATCCCGTTCATAAAAAAGATGAACTCGGGTCAAATTCGTTTTCGCGCAGAAAACAAATCCGAAAAGGGATGCACTAATCGGAAGGTTCCCGGAGTTTGGACGGTCGGATCGAGCTGAAATTTTGAGAGGTGGTAGATATAGGAATTCCGCAGCCGATCAATGGTTGGATCTTCCAAAGAACGTCCGAGCTAGAAGCTGGACACCACGCCCTAAACTCATCCAAATTCCCGTCCAGATTTGACAGGGCTCCGGTATATCGTAGATCGCGAGAGATTCCTCCATCGGAACTCGACGAAATTTTCCAGGGTTGTTATAGACTTAATTCCGCACAATTCCACCAAAGCGATCGTCAAAGAGATACTCGAGGAGATGGTGGCGGCGGATACGAGTTCGCTGTCCAAAAAAACAGCACGGTCGCTTGAGGGCAATGCTCACGTTGAGCCCCCGAGCTCCATAGATGATTCCTCCGTGATCTTGATAGAGATCGGAGTTGATGTTTGATGAAGGCCCTCATCCGAACATGGTGATCCGAACACGGGGCGCAATTCTTGGTCGAACCAAGGTGACCAGTCGAGCTGGTGACGAAGATGCCGAAGTCGGAGTTGATCTGCAGGCGAGCCATCGATCCTTTTTTCGATCACACAGCGGAACTCTCAATGAAAGCACCAATGTCGGTGTCAAAACTGGCGGATCTCGGGTAGGGGGTCCTGAACTGTGCGTCTAGGCCGAATGGTAACAGGAGGCAAGGAACACGATGTTTTACCTAGGTTCGGGCTCTCTTGATGGAGGTAAAACCCTACGTCCTGCTTGATTAATATTGATGATATGGGTAGTACAAAAGTAGATCTACCACGAGATCAAGGAGGCTAAGCCCTAGAAGCTAGCCTATGGTATGATTGTTGTATATGTATGTTGTATATTCTATCGACTAGCCTGGCCCTGGTTTATATAATGCACCAGAGGCCTAGGTTAACAAGAGTCCTAGCCGAATACGCCGGTGGGGAGAAGTCCTTGTCTTGATCGCCAAGTCTTTGTGGAATCTTCCTTGTATGCGGCAGCTGTCCGAACTGGCCCATGAGTATACGGCCATGGGGGGCCTCGGCCCAATCTAATAGATCGGGAGACGACATGGTGAGTACCCCCTAGTCCAGGACACCGTCAACTGTTGTTCCTAATGATAAGAATGAACTTATTCCACAAAGAATTGTTACAGACTATAGAATGGTAATTGATTTTAGAAAATTAAACAAAGCAACTAGAAAAAATTATTACCCTCTGCCTTTTATTGATCAAATGCTAGAAAGATCATCTAACCACGCACATTTTTGCTTCCTTGATGGATATTCTGGTTTTTCACAAATACCTGTTTCTCAACCTGATAAAAAAAACCACTTGTACTTATCCTTTTGGAACTTATGCTTATAGACATATGCCTTTTGGTTTATGCAATGCACCTGCTACCTTTCAAAGATGCATGACTACTATATTCTCTGACTTTTATGAAATGCTTGTTGAGGTTTTCATGGATGATTTTTCTGTTTATGGGAAGTCTTTTGATGATTGTTTAAGCAATCTTGATCGAGTTTTGCAGAGATGTGAGCAAACAAATCTTGTCTTGAATTGGGAGAAGTGTCACTTTATGGTTAACGAAGGTATTGTTTGGGGCCATAAAATTTCTGAAAGAGGTATTGAGGTGTACAAAGCTAAGGTTGATGCAATTGAGAAAATGCCATGTCCTAAAGATATCAAAGGTATTTGTAGTTTCCTCGGTCATGCTAGTTTCTATACGAGGTTTATTAAAGACTTTTCTAAAATTTCTAGGCCACTTACAAATCTTTTGCAAAATGATATTCCCTTTGTTTTTGATGACGATTGTTTAGAAGTCTTTAAAACACTCAAGAAAGCCTTAATTTCTGCACCTATTGTTCAACCACCTGATTGGAACCTGTGAAAGTGCAATCTTGCTCTTAAAGATTATTTTTGATATTGATGACAAATTTACATATCGGGGACTAACCGTGTTTGCTAAGTATATACACAAGTTGTTCGTTCTCTGGTTTTTCTAATGTGCATCATGATCACATCATATGAGATATTACTCAAGCAAATTATCAATGAGGAAAGGAGCAAACAAATATGAAGCATTGTGCTCTTTTTATATTTCTTGAGTAATAGGAATCCCGCACTATTAAGAGGGGATCCGAGGTATAGGTTCAAGGCTTGCTCATACTTTGTCTCACAAGAATTTTTCACAAAGGACCAAATAAATCCCTAGCAAAACCCCTTAGCCAAAATCTACTACTGTTTCTCTACACAAACTCTTTCCCGGATCATCCGGACGGAGCCCCAGATCATCCGGGCTAAGCCTGGATCGTCCGGACATTACTCCAGATCATCCGGGTAATGTACGCCCTCCATCACAGAATGATGATGATTGATGCCGGATCGTCCGGGCTTTGCCCGGATCATCCGGGCTATGCCCGGATCGTCCGGATCCTGTCCCGGATCATCCGGGTAATCTTGCCCCTATTTTCATAGAACCGTGGTGGATGTAGCCGGATCATCCGGCTAGTCATCCGGATCATCCTGGCTCCTCGCAGCTCTTCTACTGCCACTTACATCCGGGCCCTCAGCCAGATCATCCAGGCCTTTGAGCCAGATCATCCGGATGGTCTTCCGGATCATCCGGGCAGGTCAATCTCTGTCTAAAACGGCTCTAATTTTCTTGTTGTATAAATAGTCTCATACCTCTTCGAGATAAGGTGTACACTTCACTCAAACACACCTCAAGAACACCAGTGCTCCCTCTCCCCTGCTCACACACTAAATCTTAGATCCCGATTTGATTCTTGTGAGTTTCGAAGAGTTGTTCCAATCAAAAGAAAGATCTTTTCCCTCTCCTTCTTGTGACTGAAGCAAATCGTGAGTTGAGCAAGTTTTGAGCTTTTCCCTTTGGATCTTGTTACTCTTGGAGGTTGGAGACTCCTAGGCGGTAGGAGTCTTTCAGAGAGGAATCGACTGTTGTGATTACCCCCGGATAAGTTTGTGAGGGTTTGGAGACCACCCCAAGGTCTACCACTAGTGGTTGAGAAACACCTCTGTGGTGTTGTCTCAAAGGGAGAATAGGGTGAGCCTTCGTGGCATTGGTGTGCCTTAATGGTGACATCCACCTCTCTAATGGTGACGTAGCTTCCCTCCAAGGAAGTGAACATCGGCATACATCCTCATCTCCCGGAGTTGTGGTTATTCCTAACCCTAACTCTCTACTTGTGGTTACTTGTCTCTTAGCACTTACTTATATCATATTGTGATTGCTTACTTACATACTTGTGTTACTTGCATAGCACTTAGTACTACTCTTACAATTGTTAGGCTCACTTTCATATTCCGCATTATTGCCTAAAATTGCTAAGTCATAATTAAAATTTTATAATTGTACCTATTCACCCCCCTCTAGGTCCATCTCGATCCTTTCAATTGGTATCAGAGCCTCGTGCTCTATTCTTGTGGCTTAACCGCCCTAGAGCGAGATGAACCCCGATGGGACTCCCCTTGTTGTAGATTCGAAGGATAAAGGCGGGGCTTCTTCTGAAGTCAAGACCTTTACTTCTGAGGATCTGGAACGGGCCCTTGCTAAGAAAAAGGAGGAGCATGATGCTTCTCTTGAGGCCTTGGTCCAAATGAGGATAGCCACGTTGTCCACGGTGCTTGCACCACTTTCGGGTGGTGTGGCTTCGAGGCCAACTGTGCCTACTCCGTCACTTGGTCAACAACCTCAAGGCAATGAACACTCCAGTGTTCCTTGGCTTTATGCAAGACCCCAAGTTGAGAAACCGAAATATAACCCTCAAGGGAAACCTCCTTTACTTGATGCCACTTCCGATTTTGCCTTGTGGAGAGTTGCTATGCAGGATCATCTTCGATATGGAAATGATGAGATGCTTGAGATCTTGGAGTATGGTTACCATGTGGTTGATCCAAAGAATCCTACACCAAGAGAAATTTATGACAAGAATCTCAATGACACTGCAACCATGTGTATAAGGAGAGGTATGGTTGAAAAGCAAAGGAGACCTTTCATACACATCACAAGTGCCAAGGAACTATGGGAAAGTATTATAAGATCCCAGACCGGTACCTCCACCCTCCGGAGTTCTCAATATGAAATTGCCAAGGGGCAATTGCAAAACTTTTGTATGGAGAAAGGTGAAACTCCCAATCAACTCCTTGAGCATCTCATGACTCTCACCGCGGATATTGAGTCGTGTGAGTGTGACAAGACACAAGATGGATTCAACATGACTAAGCTCCATGCTCTTGCTCCATATCACCATCAAATGTTATGGGACATAAGACAACACCATGCCTTCAAGGAAATGACTACATATGGCATCATATCCACTTTCCAACCATTTGAAGAGTCAAAGGCAAATGCTACAAAACATCTTGCCATGCATGGTACTCCATTGTCAAAGATCAATCTTGCATTGAAGGCTAAGCATGTATGTGAAGATGAACAAAGTGAAGAAGAAGAAGATGATGATGATGATGATGAAGATGGTGATGAGGTTGAATCCGATGAGGGCCCTTCATATGAAGACATGGCTCTCTTTGTCAAGAAGTTTAGCGCGGGAAAATTCAAGGGACGATTTCAAAAGAAGAAAGTAAGAAAATGCTACAACTGTGAAGAAACCAACCACTTCTCCAACGAGTGCCCTTATGAGAAGAGAGAAGACAAACCAAGGTTTACCAAGACCTTTCCCAAGAAGAAGTTGCCAAATCCTTTGAACTCCAAGATCAAGAAGATAGATGGGAAAGCAATGGTTGCTCAAGAAGAATCTGATCCGGATGATGTTAGTGGTGTTGCCGGAGTTGCTCAAGATTCTCAAAACACATTGAGGCTAGTCAACAAAAGTGGTGATGTTGTCACCTACAACTACATGAAGGACTAGAAGGGCAACGCTCACAAGTGCCTCATGGCGAAGGCCGTTGTAGAAGATGGAGAGGACCAACACTCTCCTGACAAGGTCAAGGTAACCCCACGATCAAACCCTCCTCTTTTCACTCCTCCTACTCCTAGTGATGAGTATCTTGATGTGGAGGATAGTTATGAGGATGATGATATAAATGATCTTATGCTTGCTAAACTAAATAAGTTCATGTGCTCCCTTAAAGGAAAGAAGCTCACTATGTTTCATATGCTTATGGAGATGGTGAGTAAGCACACCATCTCCATTAAGGAACTCGAGACCCTCGTCACCAGGAAAATGAAAAATATGAAATCCTTGAGCGGAAAGTCCAATATGAGGAAGCACAAAATGATGAAGTATGCTTAAAAATTGGTGCAAACATGGATGTTCACACTAAAGATCTTGCCTCCTTGAAAAAGGCTATTGACTCTTGCGAAGAGTTGATGAATGATAAAAAGAAAGCTTGAGAAGTCAAATGCTTCTCTCTCTAAGGATTGTGAGCTCCTATCCGTGTCCCTCAAGACCAAGGAAGAAGAGCTCACCCTTCTTACAAAGAGTTTTGAGACACTCAAGCTTACTTATCTTGAAACTCTAGCCAAGGCTTACTCTTCTCCTATTATCAATGTTGATGCTTGTACTACTAACTCTAGTAGTGATCTAGCATCTATTCTTGAGGAAAATCGTTTTCTCAAAGCTCAAATCGAGAAAGGGCTCATGACATGTGCTCAAGGGAAAAATAACCTTAATGAGGTATTGAGCCAACACAATGAGGTGTTTGCCAAAGAGGGACTCGGGTTTGACCCGAGCACAAGCAAGAAGAAGACATCCTCTCGAAAGTGCACCACCCCTCTAAAAGAAACTTTTGTACGAGAAGGGCACAAGGAGAAAGGTAAGGTTGTTAGTGGGAAGGCCACAAGGGGCATGCCCACTCCCAACAAGCCAAAAGAGTTCATGCCTCCGTCCTATGTTCTTCGTAAGACTAAGGATGGAGAAGTTTATGCAAAGTTTGTTGGTCCTCGAAATGCATTTCGCTTTTATGCTATTTTGGTCCCTAAGACCCTTGTGACTAACTTGAGAGGTCCCATTGCAAAATGGGTGCCTCTAACCAAGTAATAATTGTGTGTAGGTTGCCTTCTCCGGTGGAGTAAAATGGGTGATTGATAGTGGTGAAGGAAATATGCCCTAGAGGCAATAATAAAGTTATTATTTATTTCCTTATATCATGATAAATGTTTATTATTCATGCTAGAATTGTATTAACCGGAAACATAATACATGTGTGAATACATAGACAAACAGAGTGTCACTAGTATGCCTCTACTTGACTAGCTCGTTAATCGAAGATGGTTATGTTTCGTAACCATGAACAAAAGAGTTGTTATTTGATTAACGGGATCACATCATTAGAAGAATGATGTGATTGACATGACCCATTCCATTAGCTTAGCACCCGATCGTTTAGTATGTTGCTATTGCTTTCTTCATGACTTATACATGTTCCTATGACTATGAGATTATGCAACTCCCGTTTGCCGGAGGAACACTTTGTGTGCTACCAAACGTCACAACGTAACTGGGTGATTATAAAGGAGCTCTACAGGTGTCTCCAAAGGTACATGTTGGGTTGGCGTATTTCGAGATTAGGATTTGTCACTCCGATTGTCGGAGAGGTATCTCTAGGCCCTCTCGGTAATGCACATCACATAAGCCTTGCAAGCATTACAACTAATGAGTTAGTTGCAAGATGATGTATTACGAAACGAGTAAAGAGACTTGCCGGTAATGAGATTGAACTAGGTATTGAGATACCGACGATCGAATCTCGGGCAAGTAACATACCGAAGACAAAGGGAACAACGTATGTTGTTATGCGGTCTGACCGATAAAGATCTTCGTAGAATATGTAGGAGCCAATATGAGCATCCAGGTTCCGCTATTGGTTATTGACCGGAGACGTGTCTCGGTCATGTCTAGATTGTTCTCGAACCCGTAGGGTCCGCACGCTTAAGGTTTCGATGACAGTTATATTATGAGTTTATGAGTTTTAATGTACCGAAGTTAGTTTGGAGTCCCGGATGTGATCACGGACATGACGAGGAGTCTCGAAATGGTCGAGACATAAAGATTGATATATTGGACGGCTATATTTCGGACAGCGGAAGTGTTCCGGGTGATTTCGGAGAAAACCGGAGAGCCGGAGGGTTACCGGAACCCCCCCGGGAGAAGTAATGGGCCATATGGGCCTTAGTGGAGAGAGAGAGGGGCAGCCAAAGGTGGGCCGCGCGCCTCCTCCCCCTGGTCCGAATTGGACTAGGAGAGGGGGGGGGCGGCGCCCCCCTTTCCTTCTCCCTCCCCACTTCTTTCCCCCCTCCTAGTAGGAGTCCTAATCCTACTAGGAGGAGGACTCCTCCTTGGCGCGCCATAGGGGCCGGCCGTCCTCCTCCCCTTGATCCTTTATATACAGGGGCAGGGGGCACCTCTTGAACACACAAGTTGATCCACGTGATCATATTCTTAGCCGTGTGCGGTGCCCCCTTCCACCATAATCCTCGATAATATTGTAGCGGTGCTTAGGCGAAGCCCTGCAACGGTAATACATCAAGATCGTCACCACGCCATCGTGCTGACGGAACTCTTCCCTGACACTTTGCTGGATCGGAGTCCGGGGATCGTCATCGAGCTGAACGTGTGCTAGAACTTGGAGGTGCCGTAGTTTCGGTGCTTGATCGGTCGGGCCGTGAAGACGTATGACTACATCAACCGCGTTGTGCTAACGCTTCCGCTGTCAGTCTACAAGGGTATGTAGATCACACTCTCCCCTCTCGTTGCTATGCATCACCATGATCTTGCGTGTGCGTAGGAATTTTTTTGAAATTACTACGTTCTCCAACAGTGGCATCCGAGCCTAGGTTTTATGTGTTGATGTTATATGCACGAGTAGAACACAAGTGAGTTGTGGGCGATATAAGTCATACTGCTTACCAGCATGTCATACTTTGGTTCGGTGGTATTGTTGGATGAAGCGGCCCGGACCGACATTACGCGTACGCTTACGTGAGACCGGTTCTCCCGACGTGCTTTGCACATAGCTGGCTTGCGGGTGACAGTTTCTCCAACTTTAGTTGAACCGAGTGTGGCTACGCCCGGTCCTTGCGAAGGTTAAAACAGCACCAACTTGACAAACTATCGTTGTGGTTTTGATGCGTAGGTAAGATTGGTTCTTGCTTAAGCCCGTAGCAGCCACGTAAAACTTGCAACAACAAAGTAGAGGACGTCTAACTTGTTTTTGCACGGCATGTTGTGATGTGATATGGTCAAGACATGATGCTAAATTTTATTGTATGAGATGATCATGTTTTGTAACCGAGTTATCGGCAACTGGCAGGAGCCATATGGTTGTCGCTTTATTGTATGCAATGCAATCGCACTGTAATGCTTTACTTTATCACTAAGCGGTAGCGATAGTCGTGGAAGCATAAGATTGGCGAGACGACAACGATGCTACGATGGAGATCAAGGTGTCGCGCCGGTGAAGATGGTGATCATGACAGTGCTTCGAAGATGGAGATCACAAGCACAAGATAATGATGGCCATATCATATCACTTATATTGATTGCATGTGATGTTTATCTTTTATGCATCTTATCTTGCTTTGATTGACGGTAGCATTATAAGATGATCTCTCACTAATTATCAAGAAGTGTTCTCCCTAAGTATGCACCGTTGCGAAAGTTCTTCGTGCTGAGACACCAAGTGATGATCGGGTGTGATAGGCTCTACGTTCAAATACAACGGGTGCAAAACAGTTGCACACGTGGAATACTCAGGTTATACTTGACGAGCCAAGCATATACAGATATGGCCTCGGAACACGGAGACCGAAAGGTCGAGCGTGAATCATATAGTAGATATGATCAACATAGTGATGTTCACCAATGAAACTACTCCATCTCACGTGATGATCGGACATGGTTTAGTTGATTTGGATCACGTGATCACTTAGAGGATTAGAGGGATGTCTATCTAAGGGGAGTTCTTAAGTAATATGATTAATTGAACTTAAATTTATCATGAACTTAGTCATGTTAGTATTTTGCAAATTATGTTGTAAATCAATAGCTCGCGTTGTTGCTTCCCTGAGTTTATTTTGATATGTTCCTAGAGAAAATTGTGTTGAAAGATATTAGTAGCAATGATGCGGATTGGATCCGTGATCTGAGGTTTATCCTCATTGCTGCATAGAAGAATTATGTCCTTGATGCACCGCTAGGTGATAGACCTATTGCAGGAGCAGATGTAGACGTTATGAACGTTTGGCTAGCTCAATAGGATGACTACTTGATAGTTTAGTGCACCATGCTTAACGACTTAGAATCGGGACTTCAAAGACGTTTTGAACGTCATGGACCATATGAGATGTTCCAGGAGTTGAAGTTAATATTTCAAGCAAATACCCGAGTTGTGAGATATGAAGTCTCCAACAAGTTCTATAGCTAAAAAGATGGAGGAGAAACGCTCAACTAGTGAGCATGTGCTCAGATTGTCTGGGTACTACAATCGCTTGAATCAAGTGGGAGTTAATCTTCCAGATAAGATATTGATTGATAGAATTCTCTAGTCACCATCACCAAGTTAGTAGAACTTTATGATGAACTATAATATGCAAGGGATAACGGAAACGATTCCCAAGCTCTTCGTGATGCTAAAATCGACGAAGGTAGAAATCAAGAAAAACATCAAGTGTTGATGGTAGACAAGACCACTATTTTTAAGAAAAGGGCAAAAGGAAGAAGGGGAACTTCAAGAAGAACGGCAAGCAAGTTACTGCTCAAGTGAAGAAGCCCAAGTCTGGTCCTAAGCCTGAGACTAAGTGCTTCTACTGTAAAGGGACTGGTCACTGGAAGCGGAACTACCCCAAGTGATTGGCGGATAAGAAGGATGGCAAAGTGAACATAAGTATATTTGATATCCATGTTATTGATGTGTGCTTTACTAGTGTTTATAGCAACCCCTCAGTATTTGATACTAGTTCAGTTGCTAAGATTAGTAACTCGAAACGGGAGTTGCATAATAAACAGAGACTAGTTTAGGATGAAGTGACGATGTGTGTTGGAAGTGGTTCCAAGATTGATATGATCATCATCGCACACTCCCTATACTTTCGGGATTAGTGTTGAACCTAAATAAGTGTTATTTGGTGTTTGCGTTGAGCATGAATATGATTTGATCATGTTTATTGCAATATGGTCATTCATTAAAGTCAGAGAATAATTGTTGTTCTGAATAAAACCTTCGATGGTCATACACCCAATGAAAATAGTTCGTTGGATCTCGATCGTAGTGTTACACATATTCATAATATTGAAGCAAAAAAAATGCAAAGTTAAGAATGATAGTGAAACTTATTTGTGGCACTGCCGTTTAGGTCATATTGGTGTAAAACGCATGAAGAAACTCCATACTGATGGGCTTTTGGAATCACTTGATTATGAATCAGTTGATGCTTGCAAACCATGCCTCATGGGCAAGATGACTAAGACTCCGTTCTCCGGAACAATGGAGCGAGCAACTGACTTATTGGAAATAATACATACTGATGTATGTGATCCGATGAGTGTTAAGGCCCGCGCCGGGTATCATTATTTTCTGACCTTCACAGATGATTTGAGCAGATATGGGTATATCTACTTGATGAAACATAAGTCTGAAACATTTGAAAAGTTCAAAGGATTTCAGAGTGAAGTGGAAAATCATCGTGACAAGAAAATAAAGTTTCTATGATCTAATCGCAGAGACGAATATTTGAGTTACGAGTTTGGTATTCAATTAAAACAATGTGGAATAATTTCACAAACTCATGCCACCTGGAACACCACAACATAATGGTGTGTCCGAACGTCATAACCGTACTTTATTGGATATAGTGCAATCTATGATGTCTCTTACCGATCTACCACTATCGTTTTGGGGTTATGCATTAGAGATAGCTGCATTCACGTTAAAAAGGGCACCATCTAAATCCGTTGAGACGACTCTATATGAACTGTGGTTTAACAAGAAACCAAAGTTGTCATTTCTTAAAATTTGGGGTTGTAATGCTTATGTGAAAAAGTTTCAACCTGACAAGCTCAAACCCAAATCGGAGAAGTGCGTCTTCATAGGATACCCAAAGGAAAATGTTGGGTACACCTTCTATCACAGATCCGAAGCCAAGATATTCGTTGCTAAGAATGGATCCTTTCAAGAGAAGGAGTTTCTCTCGAAAGAAGTGAGTGGGAGGAAAGTAGAACTTGATGAGGTAACTGTACCTGCTCCCCTATTGGAAAGTAGTTCATCACAGAAATCTGTTCCTGTGACTACTACACCAATTAGTGAGGAAGCTAATGATGATGATCATGTAACTTCAGATCAAGTTACTACCGAATCTCGTAGGTAAACCAGAGTGAGATCCACACCAGAGTGGTACGGTAATCCTGTTATGGAAGTCATGTTACTTGACCATGATGAGCCTACGAACTATGAGGAAGCGATGATGAGCCCAGATTCCGCAAAATGGCTTGAGGCCATGAAATCTAAGATATGATCCATGTATGAGAACAAAGTATGGACTTTGATGGATTTGCACGATGATCGGCAAGCCATAGAAAATAAATGGATCTTCAAGAGGAAGACGGATGCTGATAGTAGTGTTACTATATACAAAGCTAGAATTGTCGCAAAAGGTTTTTGACAAGTTCAAGGTGTTGACTACGATGAGAGTTTCTCACTCGTATCTATGCTTAAGTCTGTCCGAATCATGTTAGCAGTTGCCGCATTTTATGAAATCTGGCAAATGGATAAACAAAACTGAACTCCTTAATGGATTTCTTAAAGAAGAGTTGTATATGATGCAACCAGAAGGTTTTGTCAATCCTAAAAGTGTTAACAAAATATGCAAGCTCCAGCGATCCATCTATGGACTGGTGCAAGCATCTCGGAGTTGGAATATATGCTTTGATAAGTTGATCAAAGCATATTGTTTTATACAGACTTGCGGTGAAGCCTGTATTTACAAGAAAGTGAGTGGGAGCACTACAACATTTCTGATAAGTATATGTGAATGACATATTGTTGGTCAGAAATAATGTAGAATTATTCTGCAAAGCATAAAGGAGTGTTTGAAAGGAGTTTTTTTTCAAAGAAAAACCTCGGTGAAGCTGCTTACATATTGAGCATCAAGATCTATAGAGGTAGATCAAAATGCTTGATAAGTTTTTTTCAACGAATACATACCTTGACAAAATTTTGAAGTAGTTCAAAATGGAACAGTCAAAGAAAGAATTCTTGCCTGTGTTACAAGGTGTGAAATTGAGTGAGACTCAAAGCCCGACCACGGCAGAAAATAGAAAGAGAATGAAAATCATTCCCTATGCCTTGGCCATAGGTTCTATAAAGTATGCCATGCTGTGTACCAGACCTATTGTATACCCTACACTAATTTTGGCAAGGAAGTACAATAGTGATCTAGGAGTAGATCACTGGACAGCGGTCAAAATTATCCTTAGGGGAATAAGGATATGTTTCTCGATTATGGAGGTGACAAAAGGTTCGTCGTAAAAGGTTACGTCGATGCAAGTTTTGACATAGATCTGGATGACTCTAAGTCTCGATCTAGATACATATTGAAAGTGGGAGCAATTAGCTAGAGTAGCTCCGTGCAGAGCATTGTAGACATAGAATTCGCAAAATACTTACGGATCTGTATGTGACAGACCCGTTGACTAAAATTATCTCACAAGCAAAACATGATCACACCTTAGTACTCTTTGGGTGTTAATCACATAAACGATGTGAACTAGATTACTGACTCTAGTAAGCCCTATGGGTATAGGTCACATGACGATGTGAACTATGGGTGTTAATCACATGGTGATGTGAACTATTAGTGTTGAATCACATGGCGATGTGAACTAGATTATTGACTCTAGTGCAAGTGGGAGACTGAAGGAAATATGCCCTAGAGGCAATAATAAAGTTATTATTTATTTCCTTATATCATGATAAATGTTTATTATTCATGCTAGAATTGTATTAACCGGAAACATAATACATGTGTGAATACATAGACAAACAGAGTGTCACTAGTATGCCTCTACTTGACTAGCTCGTTAATCGAAGATGGTTATGTTTCCTAACCATGAACAAAAGAGTTGTTATTTGATTAACGGGATCACATCATTAGAAGAATGATGTGATTGACATGAACCATTCCATTAGCTTAGCACCCGATCGTTTAGTATGTTGCTATTGCTTTCTTCATGACTTATACATGTTCCTATGACTATGAGATTATGCAACTCCCGTTTGCCGGAGGAACACTTTGTGTGCTACCAAACGTCACAACGTAACTGAGTGATTATAAAGGAGCTCTACAGGTGTCTCCAAAGGTACATGTTGGGTTGGCGTATTTCGAGATTAGGATTTGTCACTCCGATTGTCGGAGAGGTATCTCTGGGCCCTCTCGGTAATGCACATCACATAAGCCTTGCAAGCATTACAACTAATGAGTTAGTTGCAAGATGATGTATTACGAAACGAGTAAAGAGACTTGCCGGTAACGAGATTGAACTAGGTATTGAGATACCGACGATCGAATCTCGGGCAAGTAACATACCGATGACAAAGGGAACAACGTATGTTGTTATGCGGTCTGACCGATAAAGATCTTCGTAGAATATGTAGGAGCCAATATGAGCATCCAGGTTCCGCTATTGGTTATTGACCGGAGACGTGTCTCGGTCATATCTAGATTGTTCTCGAACCCGTAGGGTCCGCACGCTTAAGGTTACGATGACAGTTATATTATGAGTTTATGAGTTTTGATGTACCGAAGTTAGTTCGGAGTCCCGGATGTGATCACGGACATGACGAGGAGTCTCGAAATGGTCGAGACATAAAGATTGATATATTGGACGGCTATATTCGGACACCGGAAGTGTTCCGGGTGATTTCGGAGAAAACCGGAGAGCCGGAGGGTTACCGGAACCCCCTCGGGAGAAGTAATGGGCCATATGGGCCTTAGTGGAGAGAGAGGGGCAGCCAAAGGTGGGCCGCGCGCCTCCTCCCCCCTGGTCCGAATTGGACTAGGAGAGGGGGGCGGCGCCCCCCTTTCCTTCTCCCTCCCCACTTCTTTCCCCCCTCCTAGTAGGAGTCCTACTCCTACTAGGAGGAGGACTCCTCCTTGGCGCACCATAGGGGCCGGCCGGCCTCCTCCCCTTGATCCTTTATATACGGGGGCAGGGGGCACCTCTTGAACACACAAGTTGATCCACGTGATCATATTCTTAGCCGTGTGCGGTGCCCCCTTCCACCATAATCCTCGATAATATTGTAGCGGTGCTTAGGCGAAGCCCTGCAACGGTAATACATCAAGATGGTCACCACGCCGTCGTGCTGACGGAACTCTTCCCTGACACTTTGCTGGATCGGAGTCCGGGGATCGTCATCGAGCTGAACGTGTGCTAGAACTCGGAGGTGCCGTAGTTTCGGTGCTTGATCGGTCGGGCCATGAAGACGTACGACTACATCAACCGCGTTGTGCTAACGCTTCCGCTGTCGGTCTACAAGGGTATGTAGATCACACTCTCCCCTCTCGTTGCTATGCATCACCATGATCTTGCGTGTGCGTAGGATTTTTTTTTGAAATTACTACGTTCTCCAACAAGTGGATGTACCAATCATATGACCGGAGATAGCAAATTGTTGTACGATTTCATGGAAGCTATTCCACCTTCTATGAGCATTATGTTTGGTGGAGGATCAAAAGGACAGGTACTCGGTTTGGGTAAGGTGGCTATCAGAAATGACATGTCTCTTGCAAATGTCATGCTTGTCCAATCTCTTAAATATCATTTGCTTTCTGTTCGCCAATTGGCTTCTGTTGGTTATGATACACTATTTGGACTAATGGATGTGAAAGTCTTTAAGAGAGATACTCTCAAAGTGGCCTTTGTTGGAGAGTTGGATGGCAACCTTTACACGGTTGATTTCTCGAAAGAGAGCACATTCCATGCAACCTGTCTAATGGCCAAGGCCGACAAGGGGTGGCTATGGGATCGCCGGCTAGCCCATGTCGGCATGAGAAATATTCAAAATCTCTTAAAGGGAAATCACATCCTTGGACTATCAAATGTCTCTTTTGAGAAAGATCGTGTGTGTAGTGCATGCATAGCCGGGAAGCAACATCAATCAAAGCACCCACCCAAGAATATTGTGTCTACTTCAAGGCCTTTGGAGCTCCTTCATGTGGATCTTTTTGGGCCTCCTTCATGGGATAGTCTTGGTGGGAAAAGGTATGGACTTGTCATTTTGGATGATTACTCAAGATACACATGGGTGTTTTTCCTCAAGTCCAAAGACGAGACGAAGATCACCTTCATTGATTTTGCCAAGCAAGCACAATGCAAGTTTGACAAAGAAATCATGGCAATAAGAAGTGATAATGGTTCCGAGTTCAAGAATTACACCTTGGAAGGATTTCTTAGTGATGAAGGGATTGAACATCAATATTCTGCACCATACACCCCTCAACAAAATGGTGTTGCAGAAAGGAAGAATCGTACACTTGTGGAGATGGCAAGGTCCATGTTGGATGAATACAAGTCTCCACACAGTTTTTGGGCCGAGGCTGTCAACACCGCATGTCATGCATCGAATCGACTCTTCCTCCGCAAAATATTGGAAAAGACTCCATATGAGCTCCTGACCGGGAACAAGCCAAATGTCAAGTACTTTTGTGTATTTGGGTGTAAATGTTTCATCCTCAACAAAAAGGAACGGTTAGGAAAATTTCAATCCAAAACAACTGAGGGTATATTTGTTGGCTATGGATCAAACTCTCACGCCTATAGAGTCTACAACAAATCCAATGGATGTGTTGTAGAAACTTGTGACGTGATGTTTGATGAGTTTAATGGCTCCCATGGGGAGCAAGTTGATCTAAGTGATGTAGGTGAAGAAGATTCGTCTCAAGATATCTTGACCATGGGTGTTGGTGCACTTCTCCTAATGGAACAAGAACCTCATGATGATGAAGAAGAAGATGGCAGCCTCACACATCATCAAACAACTTCAACACCCATACCACCACAAGCCCCTATTACTCAACCAATTCCCATAGTCCAAGTACAAGATGATGATCAAGTTCCTCTTCATGATAATCATCAAGAACAAGATCATCCTCAAGGGCAAGTACAAGAAGGTGCAATCATTGACAATGAACCTCAACAAATGCAAGAAGAAGAAGAAGATTTTCCACCACACATTCATGATCCATATGTTGAGTACGTGGATGATGGACATGAAGGTGAACCTCGCGAAACCTTAACCTCCATCATGCCTTGAGTGGCCGGTCGTGTTGTTGTTGATAAGATCCTCACCGGCATATCGGAAGGTAGAGTTACTTGTAAACAATTGACAAACTTTTGTGCTCACTTCTCTTTTGTGTCTAGTGTTGAGCCTCTCAAGGTACAAGATGCGTTGATAGACAACGATTGGCTCATTGCTTTACAAGAAGAGTTGAATAGTTTTGAGCGCAATCAAGTGTGTTCATTAGTCAAGAGGCCAACTACGGAACACAACGTCATTGGAACAAAGTGGATTTTCAAGAACAAGCAAGATGAGAATGGTGTAATCATCCACAACAAGGCAAGGTTAGTTGCACAAGGGTACTCACAAGTTGAAGGTTTGGACTTTGGTGAGACCTTTGCCCCCATCGCCCGTCTTGAATCCATTCGCATCTTACTTGCTTATGCTGCTTTCAATGGCTTTACATTACATCAAATGGATGTGAAGAGTGCTTTCCTTAACGGCACTCTACAAGAAGAAGTATATGTATCACAACCACCTGGATTCGTTGACCCCGATCACAAAGACTATGTGTATAAACTTCATAAGGCTTTGTATGGCCTCAAACAAGCACCTCGTGCTTGGTATGATCATCTTAAGAAGTTTTTACCCGATGATGGCTTTGTGAGAGGGGTGATCGATCCCACTCTTTTTACTAAGAGGGACAAAGGTGATTTGATCTTATGCCAAATCTATGTAGATGATATCATTTTTGGTTCTCCTCACATTCATTTATGCAAGAAGTTTGCAGCATCAATGACCAAGAATTTTGAAATGTCACTCAATGCGGATTTGAAGTTCTTCCTCGGATTTCAAATTCAACAATTTCAAGAAGGAATTTTCTTGTCTCAAGCAAAATACCTCAAGGATATCCTAGCAAAATTTGGCATGACTGAGGCTAGCCCATGTAAGACACCCATGCCATCCAAAATTGTACTCACTGAAGACTCAAACGGTATCCCCTTTGACCCATCTAAATACCGCTCTATGATTGGTTCATTGCTTTATCTTTGTGCATCTAGACCATACATCATGTTTAGTGTATGCATGTGTGCTAGATTTCAAGCTTCCCCTAGGGAAAGCCATCATAAGGCGGTTAAGCATATTCTTAGATACCTTGTTCACACCCCAAAGTTGGGTCTATGGTACCCCAAGGATGCTAAGTTTGATCTCATTGGGTACACAAATGCGGATTGGGCTGGAGACAAAGTGGATCGTAAGTTCACCTCCGGTGCATGTCAATTTCTTGGACGCTCCTTGGTAAGTTGGTCCTCGAAGAAGCAAAATTGTGTTGCCCTCTCCACCGCCGAAGCCGAATATATTGCAACCGCCAGTTGTGCAACTCAGTTACTATGGATGAGGCAAACTTTGAAGGATTATGGTATCACCTATAGACATGTGCCTCTTCTATGTGATAATGAAAGTGCCATTAATATTGCTGAGAACTCCAAAGATCATACCCGCACCAAGCACATTGACATTAGGTACCACTTCTTGAGAGATCATGTGGAGAAGGGTGATATTGACATTGCTCATGTTGGCACAGATATGCAACTTGCAGATATTTTCACCAAGCCATTGGATGAAGCAAGGTTTTGTAAACTTAGGCGTGAACTTGGTATCTTGGAGCTTGACAACATTATGTGAAATATAGTACTCATTCATGCATGAACATCCTATCTTGTCTTCATGTAGGCATATATTTAGGGGGAGAACTTCAATCCATGAATCTTCTCTTCCCTATGTAATGCGTAAATAAAACCAACACTCTCAAAGTCACTATGACATGTTTTTGTGTCCATAGTACTTTAACATGATGGAGTAGTAATCTTGAGTCCAACGTTCAAATCTTTGGTATCCCAAGTTATGTATACTCAAACATGGTGGCTTAGGTTTGTGTTTTGTGTTGAATATTGTGTTCATTAGGCTACAACTGATTCTTACACTTCTATATCTATACTCATATACACACACATATATATACATCATCACATCATCACCATTTCAAGATATCAGCACTCTGGCTGGCCGGATCATCCGGATATCCATCCGGACGTCCCGGTAATCCCCCTCGCTATAACTGTATGCCCGGACATCCGGGCTCCTTTCTGGTCATCTGGATCTATCCGGATCATCCGGGGCTACGCCCGGACATCCGGGTGGGTCTTCGCCCTAAGCAGTTAATCTTCGGGTCGTGGGGGAGCAGAGGGTTATTCCTCTGTTCTCCCCCTCCCATCGACCCCCATCAACTCGCCCCCGCCGCCGACGAATCGTGGGCTGCCCCGCCGGATCGACCGGCCATTTGGCCGGATCTCGCCGCCTCGCCTTGCCATCGCCTTGATCCACCCCCTCCTCGCGCCATTTTCCCCCGGGGCCGATTGGTTCTTCAGTATAGTGCCCCTCTGTCCCCAAAAATCTCCATGCTGGTAGAACGTGGACGCGGCGGCCTGCGCTTCAAGTCAACAACCACGGGTCCCTCTCATGCCGGGCGTCGTCATGCATCGACGGACTTCAAGGAAGACGCTCGTCCCCTCAAGAAGGCGTCGGGTCGTGCACGTCCGTCCTATGCCGGGCTGGACGACCCTGACTACGAGGCCGAACTCCACGACGAGGAGCTCGTGCCTGTTCGTTCCACGACTAAGTCCAAGAAGAAACAAGCAGCCGATGCCTCAAGCTCCAAGTCTGCGGCACCATCTGGCCCCGTCTTGTCCATGGCCAATCCCACCAACCGTGGCCGTCGTGTTGTCAACTATCAGTCCATGGACCCCTCTGAGTATACTACTTTACGGAGTGATGCCAATCAATTTGTCGCCCCGGCCAATGCAACCGATCCTCGTTTTCGCACCTTGGTTCAACAAGACATCTATCAATCAGTCATTGCTCATCTAGGTTTTTCTCCTCAGCATTATGTGAACTTGGATTACATTGAGAAGAATCCAACCAAGTTTGAAGGTGTGTTGGAGAAGATTGATGGCATGGGGCTGCTTCATGCTATGTCTCTTCACTGTGATTGGAATGAGGTTGCCATTCGGCAATTCTATGCCATGTGTTTCTTCCATCCGGATCGCTCTATCACTTGGATGACTCACCACTCTCAGTTCACCGTCTCCTTCGAGGCTATTGCTACTGCCTTAGGCATGCCCGGATCTGAGGCCTCTCTTTTCCGGATCCATGAGGTGAACCCCAAGTTTGAGGCCATGCCCATCAGTGCATGTGCTTGCCTCGCCATGCCTACCTCTCAGCTCTCCACGGTGCAGCAAAGCAAGGAGCTTAATGATATCTCCATCTTCCGTCTCAAATACCGATGGCTGTTTCAGTGTATCCTCAACTCCATTGCTCCCAAGAAAGGGGATCGTGGGATGGTTCGGGCCTATAGCATTGACTTGATGTACTACTCGAGGAAGGCTCCCAACCATCCCATTGACATGGCAGATTTCCTATGGCATGAATTCGCATGGCTAGTGGTCTGAAGGTTCGTACACTTCCTCATGCCCCCTTCATTCAGAGACTCATCGACTCGGTTTATCCGTGTTCCATTGTCAAGACTTCCACGCACTCCTTATGGACTCCGCGTGATGAGTCTTCCAGGGGAAGGCCCCTACTCCTCCGCTTACCAAGAGCTCTTCTCGCCACACTAAACCTTTCGTGAAGCCTTTTGACCGCCTGGCTCGCTTTATTGGGAAGTCCCATAAAGCTATATTTGATACCTACAGCTACACTGCTACTCACATTGCTACTGGGGAGGTTCGCCGTATCTCGGAGGAAAATGCACTTAGGGCTCGTCTCCGTGCACGCCCGGGCAGTCCTGTTGAGCCTGATGAGCCCATTCCTGATCGGCTTCCTCTTTCGGAGGTTGACTTTCCTTCTGCCACTGACTTTCTGGGGTTCTTCCTTGCACCTGCTGATCTGAGTGATGGTGATGATGATGATGAGGATGCTGAGTGATCCTCCTACTTTCTCGGACGTTTTTCCCTTTTTGGTACTTGCTGCCAAGGGGGAGATGTAATTCTTAGGAGTATAAGTGTGAGTCTGCTATGTCTAGTGAGCTCTAGTTATTGGACTCTGTATTATTATTGTAATGATCCTTAGTCATGTGTTATGCTACCTTATATGAGCTTAAGTATGCTATCTCCTGTGGTTATCTTCAGTCGTTGCTATCATTGCCTATGTTAATTGTAATGGTGTATGAATACACTACTATTGCAACATCTTATTCGAATGAGGGTATCCTCACCATATGTGAATGATTTTGTATGTTATCATTTCATTCCTATGCATAATTTAAGGGGAAGATCTCTCTAAAAACACATCCCTGCATATATTAAGGGGGAGCTCTTCCTAAAAGCACATACCAGACGATTGTCCTAAAAATATTTGCATCACATTTCACTTGTTAAGTGCTATATGTAGTTTGTCATCAACTACCAAAAAGGGGGAGATTGAAAGTGCAATCTTGCTCTTAAAGATTATTTTTGATATTGATGATAAATTTACATAAGGGGACTAACCGTGTTTGCTAAGTATATACACAAGTTGTTCGTTCTCTGGTTTTTCTAATGTGCATCATGATCACATCATATGAGATATTACTCAAGCAAATTATCAATGAGGAAAGGAGCAAAAAAAGATGAAGCATTGTGCTATTTTTATATTTCTTGAGTAATAGGAATCCCGCACTATTAAGAGGGGATCCGAGGTATAGGTTCAAGGCTTGCTCATACTTTGTCTCACAAGAATTTTTCACAAAGGACCAAATAAATCCATAGCAAAACCCCTTAGCCAAAATCTACTACTGTTTCTCTACACAAACTCTTTCCCGGATCATCCGAACGGAGCCCCAGATCATCCGGGCTAAGCCCGTATCGTTCGGACATTACTCCGGATCGTCCAGGTAATGTACGCCCTCCATCAAAGAACCATGATGATTGATGCCGGATCGTCCGGGCTTTGCCCGAATCATCCGGGCTTTGCCCGAATCGTCCGGATCCTGTCCCGGATCATCCGAGTAATCTTGCCCCTATTTTCACAGAACCGTGGTGGATGTAGCCGGATCATCCGGCTAGTTATCCGGATCATCCGGGCTCCTCGCAGCCCTTCTACTTCCACTTACATCCGGGCCCTCAGCCAGATCATCCGGGCCTTTGAGCCAGATCATCCTGATGGTCTTCCAGATCATCGGGGCAGGTCAATCTCTGTCTAAAACGGCTCTAATTTTCTTGTTGTATAAATAGTCCCATACCTCTTCGAGATAAGGTGGACACTTTGAAAGGATCGATATGGTTGACTAGAGGGGGGGTGAATAGGCAACTAACAATTTTTAACTTTTCTTTACTAAATTAAACTTTGCATCAAAGTAGGTTGTCTAGATGTGCAACTAGGTGAGTAACCTATATGATGCAATAACAACAAACAAACAAACAAGTAAGAGAAGTAACACTAAAGAGCTTGCATAAGTAAAGGTAAGAAATAACCAAGAGTGGATCCGGTGAAGACGAGGATGTGTTACCGAAATTCCTTCCTTTTGAGGGGAAGTACGTCTCCGTTAGAGTGGTGTGGAGGCACAATGCTCCCCAAGAAGCCACTAGGGCCACCGTATTCTCCTCACACCCTCACACAATGCGAGATGTTGTGATTCCACTATTGGTGCCCTTGAAGGCGGCGACCGGACCTTTACAAACAAAGTTGGGGCAATCTCCACAACTTAATCGGAGGCTCCCAACAATACCATGAAGCTTCACCACAAAGGACTATGGCTCCGTGGTGACCTCAACCGTCTAGGGTGCTCAAACACTCAAGAGTAACAAGATCCGCTAGGGATAGGTGGGGGAATCGAAAATCTCTTGGTGGAAGTGTAGACCAGGGCCTTCTCAACCACTCCCGAGCAAATCAACAAGTTTGATTGGCTAGAGAGATAGATCGGGCGAAAATGGAGCTTGGAGCATTAATGGAGCTTGAGAGGGAAGAGGTAGGTCAACGGGGAAGAAGGGGACCCCATTTTATAGTGGGGGCAACAATCCAACCGTTGCCCCACTAAACAGCCCCGCAGAGGGCGGTAGTACCGCTTGGGTGGGCGGTAGTACCGCTGAGCCAGCAGTACTGCCGTTCCACCTAGCGGTACTGCCGCGGAAAGGAGAGAAGTAGGGACCTGGACCCAGAGCGGTACTACCGCGGTGGTAAGGGCGGTACTACCGCTGAGAAGCGGTACTACCGCCTCTACTGCCGCAAAACCCAACACGAGAAAAAGAGCCCTCGAGTCGAGGCGGTAGGAACCTGGCAAGCCAGTGGTAGTACTGCTGCGGAGTCACCGGTGGTGCTACCGCTGTGGAGCGGTACTGCCGCTTGTGACCCCTCAGCGGTACTACCGCTGGGTACCACGGTACTACCGTTGGGACCCAGACAAGACATACAAGTATAGAAAAGATCTCTCCGTCGAAGCGGAAGGGCTCGGAGGGTGAGAAGCGGATGTGTACGTGTTGATTCCACCCAAGCAATACCATAGTGGACCCCCTCTTGATAGTACGGTGCCCTCTATGCAACAAGTCCACCGAAAGAGAAATGAAAGAGCTACACCATCTTGAATGACACTCCGAGGGGAAGAAATCATCTCGTGCCAAGGATGAATCTCTGAAATGCTCAAAGCATACGATTAGTCCGCAAACATGTTGTCATCAATCACCAAAACCATATCGAGAGAGATATGCCTCAACAATCTCCCCCTTTTTGGTGGATTGATGACAACTAGGGATTTGCACAAAGAAAAGATATAAAAGTAAGGATACTTAGAACTACAAAATATAGACGGGCTCCCCCTGAATGTGTGCACCTAGTTAGTGGAGCCTTTGGAATGCAAGACACACACATTCGGATCAACACTCCCCCTATATTTTATAGTCCAACAATTCTAAGTACAGGATATATGAGAGAAGGGTATAAAACAGGATAAGCATGCAACTCATAAGATACTACAGTACTAAATAGACATAAATAATAAGGTAGCGATAGGGAGCATATGTCTCACACCATATGTCTAGAACTTAGGTCTCACAGGCACCAAACCAAACCAAACAAAGACAACGAGAAAACACAATACACAAAGACACACTCGCAACACGTCAACAACACAAATCCCGAAACTCTCTCCCCCTTTGGCACCGAAACACCAAAAGGGCAAAGAGCGACGCTACGACTCCAGGTGATGGCAAGCTGAGAATCTCGATCATCACATCTCAGCGTGATCGTCTGCATCTCCGTCGTTGGTCTGAAACTGCTCGGTGTCTGAATCGGTCCAAGGGCAATGCTGGTGAATCCATTCCTCCTCTTCAGTGATCTGTCCCTCAGAACCGCTAACAACGGTTGCACCCAACTGACGCATGAGCTCCTTGTGACGCCCCTGGCCTTCTTCTCCGCCACATGAGTCATGTACTGGCCGTGTGACTCCATGCAGAAGAGCTTCCTCATCTTGTGCTTGAGTTTCTTTACCCAAGAGGGATCTGTCCTAGACGGCTCATAGTCCTCATCGTCAGCATCAGCCTCAGCCTCAGTCTCAGTCTCCATGGCAGCGGCAGCAGTAGATGGCCCCCCGGGTTTAGGCACTGGGGTGCCCCAATTGTCCTTCTTCCGTAGACGCTTTATCTCATGAGAAACCAAGTCTCTAGTTTCCAACATCACTCTGGGATAGACACGTGCCCAGGCCTTCTCAATGAGCCTCATGATGAATGGACCATATATCGGGCACTTGTGCTCAGAAACGGCAGAGAAGTTCAAACCACATCACATGAGAAATGTCCAGGCTCTCTCCAGTGTTTGCTTCCTTCTCATGCTGGCAGAAAAGAAGCATGTCCACGAGATAGGAGTGGACCATATCCAGATTCCCGATGCGAGGGAAGAGAGTCTCACGGAAGACACGATGAAGAATGTCCAGATAGGCAGACAGCTCATAGGTTTCCTTCTTAGTCACTGTGTTAAGCTTCACCGTACAGTAGGGCCAAAGGGCTTGCTTGTGAGTGGATGTAGCATTGCGGTGAGGGCGTAAGCCTACTGGAGTCTCAAGCCCGTGATCTTCCACATCAAGTAACTCCATGAAGGCCTTCCACTTGATGGAAAACAACTTGCCATTGGTCATCCAAGTCAGAGTCCTGTCGGCATCAGTTCCAAGATGAACGGTAGCAAAGAATTGAGCCACCAAGTCTGCATCGAAATCCTTGTTGAACTGCATGACCCTGAGAATGTTCAGCTGAGAACACATCTGAAGGGCTTCGCCAAAGTACTCAGGGTCCTTCTCCATGGCATCAGTGTCGATGGAGTGAACATCAACATAGAGATTCTTCTTGGCCTTGATCACATGAAAATAGATGGCAAACTGAAAGCGGTTCCAGAATGGGCGGTTGACCAAAGTGGGATCTTGGTCCGCCTCATAGGGGTTGTGGCGACGCTTTTCCCAAAACTCCATGGCAGTCATCTCAGTCACAGTCTTTCCCTTTGGCTTGTTGGCGGATCTCCTCGACTGCTGAGGTGGTGGAGGAGCACTTGCGGATGCGCCTGCTGGTGGCGGTTGAGTGCTAGAGGAACCACCTGCTGGCTCAGAGGTGCGTTAGCGCTTTGACGTTGCACGCCCGGGGTTGACACGGCGAGCTTGAGGCTCAGGATGTTCATCACCTGGAACCACACACAAGAACACGCAAAACAACCAGAAAGAATGAGCATAAGCCAACAAACACAACAAAAGGATCAAGGTATGGCAGGAACATGATGGAACTTGGCAGACAGCGATAGTACCGTGACATGCACGCGGTAGTACCGCTCCAAAGAGAGCGGTAGTACCGCTCGAGGCGGGGAAACAACAGTTCCCTACTACCGTGGTCCGATCCGGCACTACCGGCCTGCCAAATTCAAAAATATTCCTACCAAACTCTAATCTAGATAGTCTAGTTGCCTTCTCCAACCTACTCAAGCCTAGATTTAGCCAAAAATCTAGAGATGCACCCACCATTGCCCCTAAGACGCAAGATCTGAAAACGAGACAAAAGGAGAGAAGGAACGGGGGCAATATCGGCATCCATGGCAAGAGAATGAGGTGGGGATCGACTCCACCGAAGGAAATGGAGAGGGACGCCCCGGAGACGAAGATCCGCCGGAGCCCTCCCGTGGTGATGCATGGCTGGAGAGAGGAAGAGGAACGAGGGGGCGAAGCAAATGGGTATGGGGGAGAAGAAACCTCCTCCTGCCCCGATATAACCCCCTGGTCCCGTCCCGCAGCGGTAGTACCGCGCTGGGGGGCGGTAGTACCGCTTATGAGTGGTAGTACCGCGCACCACCAACGGTAGTACCGCCTAGCACACCACGGCAACTAAACAACACGACTTAGCTCAAAAAAGAGAGAACAAAAGGCAAGAGGCCAAGACACAACTCTTCAAGAGAGGGCGGTGGCCGAGGCCACCTATATTTGAGTCAAGAGGTATGGTACCGCGAAGATTTTAACCTTGGGCCCATGACCAAAACTCGTCTTTGAAGCACAAGTACCATCAAAAATGGCTAATGTGAAAGACTTGATCAATTTAAGCATAATGGGGGGAGGGAGAGTTCATTGAGGGAACAACACTCCCCCTATGTCCATGCCTACATCTAAACTAGACAACAAATTGAGTGTGGTGGGGTGTGCAAGGGTTCAAGTCACATTGCTCGAGTCAATGATATTTAGCTCATGCCTTAACTCGCGAAATCTTGCTTCATCCAAGGGCTTCGTGAAAATATCTGTAAGGTTATCAGGAGTGTTGACATAGTTGAGCTCGATCTCTCCTCGCCTAATGTGATCCCGGATGAAGGGATACCGAATCTCAATATGCTTCGTCTTGAAGTGTTGCACCGGGTTGAGAGAGATCTTGATGGCACTTCCATTGTCACACCAAAGAGGCACTTTGTCACAAATGACAATGTAATTGACGGTGTCCTGGACTAGGGGGTACTCACGACGTCGTCTCCCGATCTATTAGATTGGGCCGAGGCCCCCCATGGCCGTATACTCATGGGCCAGTTCGGACAGCTGCCGCATACAAGGAAGATTCCACAAAGACTTGGCGATCAAGACAAGGACTTCTCTCCGCCGGCGTATTCGGCTAGGACTCTTGTTAACCTAGGCCTCTGGTGCATTATATAAACCAGGGCCAGGCTAGTCGATAGAATATACAACATACAAAACAACAATCATACCATAGGCTAGCTTCTAGGGTTTAGCCTCCCTGATCTCGTGGTAGATCTACTCTTGTACTACCCATATCATCAATATCAATCAAGCAGGACGTAGGGTTTTACCTCCATCAAGAGGGCCCGAACCTGGGTAAAACATCGTGTCCCCTGCCTCCTATTACCATCCGTCTTAGACGCATAGTTCGGGACCCCCTACCCGAGATCCCCCGGTTTTGACACTGACATTGGTGCTTTCATTGAGAGTTCCGCTGTGTGATCGACAAAAGGATCGATGGCTCGCCTGCAGATCAACTGCGACTTCGGCGTCTTCGTCACCAGTTCGACTGGTCACCTTGGTTCGACCAAGAATTGCGCCCCGTGTTCGGATCACCATGTTCGGACGAGGGCCTTCATCAAACATCAACTCCTATCTCTATCAAGATCACAGAGGAATTATCTATGGAGCTCGGGGGCTCAACGTCAACATTGCCCTCAAGCGACCGTGCTGTTTTTTTGGACAGCGAATTCGTATCTGCCGCCACCACCTCCTCGAGTATCGCTTTGACGATCGCTTTGGTGGAATTGTGCGGAATTGGGTCTATAACAACCGTGAAAAATTTCGTCGAGTTCCGATGGAGGAATCTCTGGCAATCCATGATATACCGGAGCCCTGTCAAATCTGGATGGGAATTTGGATGAGTTTAGGGCGTGGTGTCCAGCTTCTAGCTCGGACGTCCTTTGAAATATCCAACCGTTGATCGGCTGCGGAATTCCTATATCTACCACCTCTCAAAATTTCAGCTCGATCCGACCGTCCAAACTCCGGGAACCTCCCGATTAGTGCATCCCTTTTCGGATTTGTTTTCTGCGCGAAAACGAATTTGACCCGAGTTCATCTTTTTTATGAACGGGATTTCGGACATCCCTTTTGAAGGAAGTTTTGTATGGGGTATTGTGTTTTGTTCCCGAACACATCCCACTAACTTTAAGATCTTTTGAACATGATCTTCAACATCATGCTGGTGTCATACCAGTCCGGCAATATTACTCCACGGCTGCCGACCTGTGCTAGACACGTCGTCACTTTAGCCGAGCTCAACTTCTTCGGATCAGATTCTTCTTGAGCAACCATTGCTTTCCCATCTATCTTCTTGATCTTGGAGTTCAAAGGATTTGGCAACTTCTTCTTGGGAAAGGTCTTGGTAAACCTTGGTTTGTCTTCTCTCTTCTCATAAGGGCACTCGTTGGAGAAGTGGTTGGTTTCTTCACAGTTGTAGCATTTTCTTACTTTCTTCTTTTGAAATCGTCCCTTGAATTTTCCCGCGCTAAACTTCTTGACAAAGAGAGCCATGTCTTCATATGAAGGGCCCTCATCGGATTCAACCTCATCACCATCTTCATCATCATCATCATCATCTTCTTCTTCTTCACTTTGTTCATCTTCACATACATGCTTAGCCTTCAATGCAAGATTGATCTTTGACAATGGAGTACCATGCATGGCAAGATGTTTTGTAGCATTTGCCTTTGACTCTTCAAATGGTTGGAAAGTGGATATGATGCCATATGTAGTCATTTCCTTGAAGGCATGGTGTTGTCTTATGTCCCATAACATTTGATGGTGATATGGAGCAAGAGCATGGAGCTTAGTCATGTTGAATCCATCTTGTGTCTTGTCACACTCACACGACTCAATATCCGCGGTGAGAGTCATGAGATGCTCAAGGAGTTGATTGGGAGTTTCACCTTTCTCCATACAAAAGTTTTGCAATTGCCCCTTGGCAATTTCATATTGAGAACTCCGGAGGGTGGAGGTACCGGTCTGGGATCTTATAATACTTTCCCATAGTTCCTTGGCACTTGTGATGTGTATGAAAGGTCTCCTTTGCTTTTCAACCATACCTCTCCTTATACACATGGTTGCAGTGTCATTGAGATTCTTGTCATAAATTTCTCTTGGTGTAGGATTCTTTGGATCAACCACATGGTAACCATACTCCAAGATCTCAAGCATCTCATCATTTCCATATCGAAGATGATCCTGCATAGCAACTCTCCACAAGGCAAAATCGGAAGTGGCATCAAGTAAAGGAGGTTTCCCTTGAGGGTTATATTTCGGTTTCTCAACTTGGGGTCTTGCATAAAGCCAAGGAACACTGGAGTGTTCATTGCCTTGAGGTTGTTGACCAAGTGACGGAGTAGGCACAGTTGGCCTCGAAGCCACACCACCCGAAAGTGGTGCAAGCACCGTGGACAACGTGGCTATCCTCATTTGGACCAAGGCCTCAAGAGAAGCATCATGCTCCTCCTTTTTCTTAGCAAGGGCCCGTTCCAGATCCTCAGAAGTAAAGGTCTTGACTTCAGAAGAAGCCCCGCCTTTATCCTTCGAATCTACAACAAGGGGAGTCCCATCGGGGTTCATCTCGCTCTAGGGCGGTTAAGCCACAAGAATAGAGCACGAGGCTCTGATACCAATTGAAAGGATCGAGATGGACCTAGAGGGGGGTGAATAGGTACAATTATAAAATTTTAATTATGACTTAGCAATTTTAGGCAATAATGCGGAATATGAAAGTGAGCCTAACAATTGTAAGAGTAGTACTAAGTGCTATGCAAGTAACACAAGTATGTAAGTAAGCAATCACAATATGATATAAGTAAGTGCTAAGAGACAAGTAACCACAAGTAGAGAGTTAGGGTTAGGAATAACCACAACTCCGGGAGATGAGGATGTATGCCGATGTTCACTTCCTTGGAGGGAAGCTACGTCACCATTAGAGAGGTGGATGTCACCATTAAGGCACACCAATGCCACGAAGGCTCACCCTATTCTCCCTTTGAGACAACACCACAGAGGTGTTTCTCAACCACTAGTGGTAGACCTTGGGGTGGTCTCCAAACCCTCACAAACTTATCCGGGGGTAATCACAACAGTCGATTCCTCTCTGAAAGACTCCTACCGCCTAGGAGTCTCCAACCTCCAAGAGTAACAAGATCCAAAGGGAAAAGCTCAAAACTTGCTCAACTCACGATTTGCTTCAGTCACAAGAAGGAGAGGGAAAAGATCTTTCTTTTGATTGGAACAACTCTTCGAAACTCACAAGAATCAAATCGGGATCTAAGATTTAGTGTGTGAGCAGGGGAGAGGGAGCACTGGTGTTCTTGAGGTGTGTTTGAGTGAAGTGTACACCTTATCTCGAAGAGGTATGAGACTATTTATACAACAAGAAAATTAGAGCCGTTTTAGACAGAGATTGACCTGCCCGGATGATCCGGAAGACCATCCGGATGATCTGGCTCAAAGGCCTGGATGATCTGGCTGAGGGCCCGGATGTAAGTGGCAGTAGAAGAGCTGCGAGGAGCCAGGATGATCCGGATGACTAGCCGGATGATCCGGCTACATCCACCACGGTTCTATGAAAATAGGGGCAAGATTACCCGGATGATCCGGGACAGGATCCGGACGATCCGGGCATAGCCCGGATGATCCGGGCAAAGCCCGGACGATCCGGCATCAATCATCATCATTCTGTGATGGAGGGCGTACATTACCCGGATGATCTGGAGTAATGTCCGGACGATCCAGGCTTAGCCCGGATGATCTGGGGCTCCGTCCGGATGATCCGGGAAAGAGTTTGTGTAGAGAAACAGTAGTAGATTTTGGCTAAGGGGTTTTGCTAGGGATTTATTTGGTCCTTTGTGAAAAATTCTTGTGAGACAAAGTATGAGCAAGCCTTGAACCTATACCTCGGATCCCCTCTTAATAGTGCGGGATTCCTATTACTCAAGAAATATAAAAAGAGCACAATGCTTCATATTTGTTTGCTCCTTTCCTCATTGATAATTTGCTTGAGTAATATCTCATATGATGTGATCATGATGCACATTAGAAAAACCAGAGAACGAACAACTTGTGTATATACTTAGCAAACACGGTTAGTCCCCGATATGTAAATTTGTCATCAATATCAAAAATAATCTTTAAGAGCAAGATTGCACTTTCACAGGTTCCAATCAGGTGGTTGAACAATAGGTGCAGAAATTAAGGCTTTCTTGAGTGTTTTAAAGACTTCTAAACAATCGTCATCAAAAACAAAGGGAATATCATTTTGCAAAAGATTTGTAAGTGGCCTAGAAATTTTAGAAAAGTCTTTAATAAACCTCGTATAGAAACTAGCATGACCGAGGAAACTACAAATACCTTTGATATCTTTAGGACATGGCATTTTCTCAATTGCATCAACCTTAGCTTTGTACACCTCAATACCTCTTTCAGAAATTTTATGGCCCCAAACAATACCTTCGTTAACCATAAAGTGACACTTCTCCCAATTCAAGACAAGATTTGTTTGCTCACATCTCTGCAAAACTCGATCAAGATTGCTTAAACAATCATCAAAAGACTTCCCATAAACAGAAAAATCATCCATGAAAACCTCAACAAGCATTTCATAAAAGTCAGAGAATATAGTAGTCATGCATCTTTGAAAGGTAGCAGGTGCATTGCATAAACCAAAAGGCATATGTCTATAAGCATAAGTTCCAAAAGGATAAGTACAAGTGGTTTTTTTTATCAGGTTGAGAAACAGGTATTTGTGAAAAACCAGAATATCCATCAAGGAAGCAAAAATGTGCGTGGTTAGATGATCTTTCTAGCATTTGATCAATAAAAGGCAGAGGGTAATAATTTTTTCTAGTTGCTTTGTTTAATTTTCTAAAATCAATTACCATTCTATAGTCTGTAACAATTCTTTGTGGAATAAGTTCATTCTTATCATTAGGAACAACAGTTGACGGTGTCCTGGACTAGGGGGTACTCACCATGTCGTCTCCCGATCTATTAGATTGGGCCGAGGCCCCCCATGGCCGTATACTCATGGGCCAGTTCGGACAGCTGCCGCATACAAGGAAGATTCCACAAAGACTTGGCGATCAAGACAAGGACTTCTCCCCACCGGCGTATTCGGCTAGGACTCTTGTTAACCTAGGCCTCTGGTGCATTATATAAACCAGGGCCAGGCTAGTCGATAGAATATACAACATACATATACAACAATCATACCATAGGCTAGCTTCTAGGGCTTAGCCTCCTTGATCTCGTGGTAGATCTACTTTTGTACTACCCATATCATCAATATTAATCAAGCAGGACGTAGGGTTTTACCTCCATCAAGAGAGCCCGAACCTAGGTAAAACATCGTGTTCCTTGCCTCCTGTTACCATTCGGCCTAGACGCACAGTTCAGGACCCCCTACCCGAGATCCGCCAGTTTTGACACCGACATTGGTGCTTTCATTGAGAGTTCCGCTGTGTGATCGAAAAAAGGATCGATGGCTCGCCTGCAGATCAACTCCGACTTCGGCATCTTCGTCACCAGCTCGACTGGTCACCTTGGTTCGACCAAGAATTGCGCCCCATGTTCGGATCACCATGTTCGGATGAGGGCCTTCATCAAACATCAACTCCGATCTCTATCAAGATCACGGAGGAATCATCTATGGAGCTCGGGGGCTCAACGTGAGCATTGCCCTCAAGCGACCGTGCTGTTTTTTTGGACAGCGAACTCGTATCCGCCGCCACCATCTCCTCGAGTATCTCTTTGACGATCGCTTTGGTGGAATTGTGCGGAATTAAGTCTATAACAACCCTGGAAAATTTCGTCGAGTTCCGATGGAGGAATCTCTCGCGATCTACGATATACCGGAGCCCTGTCAAATCTGGACGGGAATTTGGATGAGTTTAGGGCGTGGTGTCTAGCTTCTAGCTCGGACGTTCTTTGGAAGATCCAACCATTGATCGGCTGCGGAATTCCTATATCTACCACCTCTCAAAATTTCAGCTCGATCCGACCGTCCAAACTCCGGGAACCTTCCGATTAGTGCATCAGTTTTCGGATCTATTTTCTGCACGAAAACGAATCCGACCCGAATTCATCTTTTTTATGAACGGGATTTCGGACATTCCTTTTGAAGGAAGTTTTGTATGGGGTATTGTGTTTTGTTCCCGAACACACCCCACTAACTTTAAGATCTTTTGAACATGATCTTCAACATCATGCTGGTGTCAAACCAGTCCGGCAATATTACTCCACGGCTGCCGACCTGCGTAGACACGTCGTCACTTTAGCCGAGCTCAACTTCTTCGGATCATCATCTCGGCAAGCCGAATAAGAGTCCGGCATCGCGAAGGATAAATCATCATCAACATCGCCACCCCACGGATTACACAGAGCGGGCATACCGGCATCGCCGCACGGTCACTTCATCAAGCCGGCATCGACCACGTCACGACCTGCATCGACAGGGCCGCACTATTGCTTCTTCAAGCTGGTGTCCATCACGCCGACCTACTTCAACTCATCGACTGACGTCGAGGTTTCGACATCTCAGCTGGACCGGGGGCTTCGCCATCTCTTCATCAACCTACTCCGGATGCTTCGGCGTCACTAGCCGACCAGCTCCGTCATGTTAGCTGGGCCGAGGGCTTTGCCTCGGCGAGTCAACCTTTACCAGCATTGCCATGCCGTCGTTTTATCGCTCATCAGGCAATGGGTGTGCGGAGCGAGTCCCAATTTTGGGAATCACCTTTCTTCGGATTGCTACAACAAATAAACCAGGTGCTATTAATCCCAGTATTTTTTGCTTGTTTGGGTTCATTTTTCCCAAGGAATTATTACTCTGGTTTGTCCATGATATGTACACAGGTCTATCAAAAGGTGACCGCATTAACGACGGTCGCGTGGTGGTTCGATCAGTTTCCGTATATAGTCCGGCGAACGCCGCATCCGGAGCTCGGACCGACCTGTGAATTCAGGCTTTGCCACGCCTTTACTACATCACGCCGACACCCTGCATCGACATTGACTTCGGCGCCAGGCCATATTTCTTCTATTCCTCACTTTGCATAAATTATTTATTGTGCAACATTTATTTTAATTATCATTATTACTATTATCTCCGGTTTGCACTATTTTTTGTGCACAGGAAAATGATCCGGGGACTTCGGCGTCACTCTGCCGGTCTGCATTGACCGTGCTATGTCACCAATTCGGCGTGTCGAGCTCTCCGCTCCGCCACCTCGGGACCGGCTTGGGGGATGGAACCTTGCCCCGCATCAAGCTCGGACCGCGTCATCAATACCGAACACATTAACCAGCTAAGTCGCTTTCATACTCAAAGCTTTTATTTCTAACTTGTGTTCGGTTCGACCAAGAATTATACTTTTTTGGAAAAAAGTTGCTTCTAAAAAATTTCCTTGTCCAAACTTTGTTTGTGACGCATAAATTCAAATACCCCGTTTACTTGGGGGCTTCCTTTATGAAGCTTTTCCTCTTGCATATGATTATACTTGTACGGCTTCGTTCCTTGTTCGTGTATTACGCCACAATATGCACCATATTGACTTAAGCGATTTGCAAGCTAGGTTGCCTCGCTCCTGTGTTTACCCCTACATTCCCGATTGTTCGGCTAGGGAGTAAAGGGAGCACCTCTGCGATTGTCACAATCGGGTCACCCGAGCCGGACCTCAGACTGGGTGAAGCCGAAAGCTAGCGCTCTTATTGTTTTCAATGATGGTCGGCACACAACGGAACTCATGAGTACAAAAAATCTATTGCACAAGTCTCATAATAACAATGAGCACCGAAGAAAGGTATCGGTGGGGGTACTATTTTCTTCGAAGATGCTTCTTACACTTTGCAGTAATATAGCATAAGTTCCCTGAGCGCGCTTTGTCTGTTACAGCCTTATGGCCTGATTGCCTGGTTATTGGAAACACCGTCGATATTCTCGACGGATGGAGTACATAACACTTTTCGGTCCTTGACCGAAGAGGGAGAAGCCGACGGTCGGTTAAGACGCGTTTAAAGTTTGGTTGAACATAGATATGATATAAGTACTTCGGTACATGGAATCATTCTTTTACTCAAGTCACTTGGGGGTTCTTAAGTTTATTTGAGCCGTTTTATAATAATTGTTCTTCTTCTTAGTCGTTGCAAAGTTTTATTATTATTTATCACTCCTTTTTTCGACGCGAGTGTGCGGTCACTAGCCGGGGAGCCTAATTTCTCTCTCAAAGCCGCTAGAGTTTAGTTTGCTAAACTGGCCTAATGAGAAGTACTCCGCCCTCGGGATAGGAGGTTGAAGCCGTAGGCTGACCCGCTGAAAGTCTTGAGATAGGATGTATCATGTTAAAGCACGACAGAAGCACTTCTTTTTTCTAAGACCAATTTTCAGATTGGCACCGAACACTTGATCTTATTCGGACGTCATGTTTTTACTGACGTTTCTTGGTTTTCCAAGCTTTTTGGCACTTTTAAACTATTTGTGCTTTTCCAGCATTAGTCTCGCAGTGCAACGCTGGACACCTTTAGGGATTCGGCAAAAACA
The DNA here is from genome assembly GCF_003073215.2 of Triticum urartu. Classification (NCBI taxonomy): domain Eukaryota; kingdom Viridiplantae; phylum Streptophyta; class Magnoliopsida; order Poales; family Poaceae; genus Triticum; species Triticum urartu. Next base: position 407,972,369 of record NC_053026.1, read on the forward strand.
TTCTTAGATATTGCTATATATGCATCGGTTTCGAATTGTGTCTTCGGTCAATAGTTGGGTTGCCTGGCTCCTGCACTTGCTTCCTACGTTCCGTTTTGTTTGGCTAGGCGTGCAAAGGGAGAACCACTGCGATTGTGCTTCCAGCTCACATGGTTAAGCACCTCAGTGGAGAAAGCCGAAAACTGACTGTCACAATAAGCGTAAACTGGTCAGCGATCCGATGACTATGTTAAATGACGGGCCATTCATAACATTGGCCGAAGTGTTTACGGCTTGACCCCGACTGTCGCCAAACACTACCGGGGGCTATTAACTGGCCACCCAAACTAAATCCTCGATATTTTTCTCTTACATTAGAGCTGAGGTTTAATGATCATGCTTAGCATGACAACCCAAAGAAAGGAACCGATAGCGGGACTATTTTCTTTGGAAGACATTTCTTCTGTTAAACAGTAATATAACTCTCTGCGTACCTTTGTTTATAAAACCGTATGGCCAGATTGCCTTGTTTGTTGTAAATCTTTGCCCTCATAAAGGTTTTATAAAGTAGGACAACACTCCTCGGCTACTGGCCGAGGAGGTGGAAACCGATGGTCGGTTAACAAAGTTTTGTACAATGCGGATCTGAGCATTAGTGACGTAAAGTACTTGGATACATAGAGTCATTACACATAATTTGTGATTTTACTATGGATATTGGTCCTTAATTCGGCCACCCGTACCCGCATTAAGGCTCGGGGGCTACTGGGCTCCGGGCTTATTATTTACAAATATTAAAGGGGCACATCGATCCCCTGATCTGGTGTTGCCACCCGACCAGTGTCTCGGGGGCTACTGCATTGCTTGTCCAATGCAGAAAATTTTATGTGCAATATAGTTTCCGAGGAGATTTTGATCCTCAGGTTGGTCAGCCGCACCCAACCTGAGTCTCGAGGACTGATCACGCCGCTTTTAGTGTCCCGAAGTATTCTGCCGAGCTTGGACTTGATCCTCAGGCCGATTTTGCAAATCAACCTGAGTCTCAGCGGCTACTAGGATCAGCGGTCTTATGTCATCCTTCGGGTGCATCTCGGTCTTTAGACCGATACACACCTTGAGGGCTACTGGCTATATATCTCGGCAGAGAATAAATTGCACCAACAAAAAATATTCACAAAAATCGGCCCACATTCGGGGTGGTGCACCACCTCGGAAGCAGTCCGGCATAAAGCTCGAGCGCTAGTGGCTGGCTCCGTAGAGGGCATTTCCGGCATTAAGCTCGGCTAAACTCCTTCAAACTTTTTTGAACCAAGGTGATATGACACCTCAGATATAGTCCGGCGTTGGAGCTCGGATACATAGTCCGGCGTTGGAGCTCGGATACATTCCGGCGTTAGAGCTGGGAAGCGGTCCGACATTGGTGCTCGGCTGCAAAAGATACCTCGAATACAGTCCGGCGTTAGAGCTCAGACGCAAGAGGACACTGCCTCCCAGGAACAACTTCAAACCCGAGGTGTGGCATAAAAATAATAAGGCATTGATAAAGGACGGAAACTTAAAGGGGCTCCTCGGATACCCGGCGTATAAACTCGTCGAATGCATTTCGGCGATCCTCAAGATTGAAGATGAGAAGATTTGTTGAACCAGTTTTCAAGACCGACGACCGAAGATGAAGAACAGTTCGGAAGAATCGAGGAGCGTCCCTAACTTGAAGACCGGTTCAGGGGGCTACTGACGGTGTCCTGGACTTGGGGTACTCACCACGTCGTCTCCCAATCTATTACATTGGGCCGAGGCCCCCCATGGCCGTATACTCATGGGCCAGTTCGGACAGCTGCCGCATACAAGGAAGATTCCACAAAGACTTGGCGATCAAGAGAAGGACTTCTCCCCACCGGCGTATTCGGCTAGGACTCTTGTTAACCTAGGCCTCTGGTGCATTATATAAACCAGGGCCAGGCTAGTCGATAGAATATACAACATACAGAACAACAATCATACCATAGGCTAGCTTCTAGGGTTTAGCCTCTCTGATCTCGTGGTAGATCTACTCCTGTACTACCCATATCATCAATATCAATCAAGCAGGACGTAGGGTTTCACCTCCATCAAGAGGGCCCGAACCTGGGTAAAACATCGTGTTCCCTGCCTCCTATTACCATCCGCCTTAGACGCACAGTTCGGGACCCCCTACCCGAGATCCGCCAGTTTTGACACCGACAGTAATCCTTTAAAGTTTGCCTCATCCATAAGAGTTGTGCACAACAACTACTGGCCGCTACATACTCAGCTTCGGTGGACGAGAGAGACACACAACTTTGCTTTTTGGAAGACCAACTTACCAAAGAGAAACCAAGGAATTGGCACCCTTCGGAAGTGGACTTCCTATCCACTTTGTCTCCCGCCCAATCAGAATCTGAATACCCTACAAGCTTGAAGTTTGCTCCTCTTGGGTACCATAAGCCAAAGTTTAGGGTATGAGCCAAATATCGAAAGATTCGTTTGACCGCCACATAGTGACTTTCCTTAGGTGCGGCTTGAAACCATGCACAAATTCCCACACTCAACATGATATCCGGTCTAGATGCACAAAGGTAAAGCAAGGATCCAATCATGGAGCGATATACCTTTTGATCCACCGCTTTACCATTGGGATCAATGTCAAGTTGGCACTTGGTGGGCATTGGAGTGGAAGCCGGCTTGACATCACTTAGCTTGAATCTCTTGAGCATGTCTCAAGTGTATTTGTCTTGGTTGATGAAGGTTCCTTCTCTTCTTTGCTTCACTTCGAACCCTAGAAAGAACTTCAACTCTCCCATGGAAGACATCTCGAACTTTGAGGTCGTGAGAGCGGCAAATTCCTCATTGAAAGCTTTGTTAGGGGAACCAAAGATAATATCATCAACATATAATTGGCACACAAACAACTCCCCTTTGACCTTCTTAGTAAAAAAGAATGGGGTCGATTAGCCCAACTTCAAAACCACGGTCTTGTAACAACTCGGTAAGGTGGTCATAGCACGCACGTGGGGCTTGTTTAAGGCCATAGAGTGCCGTATCGAGTTGGTACACATGATCGGGAAAGTAGGGATCCTCGAACCCGGGGGGTTACTTGACATAAACCAATTCATTAATAGGACCATTAAGAAAAGCACTCTTCACATCCATTTGTTGTAACTTAAAGTTATGATGAGAAGCATATGCAATCAACATGCTAATGGATTCAAGACGTGCAACGGGAGCAAAGGTTTCACCATAGTCGATACCCTCGACTTGGGAGTAGCCTTGTGCTACCAAACGAGCCTTGTTGCGAATGATAATCCCATGGGCATCTTGCTTGTTCTTAAATATCCACTTGGTTCCAATGACATTGTGGTTCCCGGTCGGTCTTGGCACCAATCTCCACACTTTGTTGCACTGGAAATTGTTGAGTTCTTCATGCATGGCATTGAGCCAATCCGGATCTTCGAGCACCTCATAGACCTTGTGGGGTTCGACACAGGATACAAACGCGTGATGTTCACAATAGTTTGCTAATTGTCTACGAGTGCTTACCCCCTTTCTTAAGCTTCCAAGCACATTCGTCATGAGATGTTCCTTGGTGGAGAGCTTGGAAGCAACCTTGGCGGCACGACGCTCCAATTCCTCCTCGGGGGTGAGACGAGGAGTGGTCACTTGATCATCTTGAGCGTCGTCTTGAGCTTGTTCTTGTTCTTGAACTTGCTCGGAGGAGAGAACTTGACCTTGGGCATCACTTGGTGTGTCAACACCGTCTTGAGCATGATCTTTCCCTTGGTCTTGTTCTTGAGGATGAGGGCCTTCACGTTGTTCTTCGGAAGCGTGTGGGCCTTGGGTTGGTGATGGCTCCACTTGAGTGGAACATTGTCCTTCTCCTTCGGCCACAAGGGTTTCCTCAATGGGTAGGATAAAACCAACACCCATTCTTCTTATGGCTTGAGGAGGAATTTCATCACCGACATCACAAGTGCCACTTTGCTCCACTTGGGAGCTGTTATTCTCATCAAACTCCACGTTACACGTCTCCTCAATAAGTCCCGTGGATTTATTGAGGACACGCTAAGCATGAGAGTTTGTAGCATAACCAACAAATATGCCCTCATAAGCTCTAGCTTCAAATTTAGACAACCGAACACCTTTCTTGAGAATGAAACACTTACACCCGAACACCCGAAAGTACTTGAGGTTGGGCTTGTTACCGGTGAGTATCTCATATGGACTCTTGTTCAAGCCCTTGCGGAGGTAGAGCCGATTGGATGCATGACACACGGTGTTGATGGCTTCGGCCCAAAAGTTGTATGGAGACTTGAACTCCGCCATCATGGTCCTTGCCGCATCCATCAACGTCCGGTTCTTCCTCTCCGCAACACCGTTTTGTTGAGGGGTGTAAGGTGCGTAATATTGATGATTGATCCCCTCATCACTAAGAAACTCATCCAAGGTGTAGTTCTTGAACTCGGTGCCGTTGTCACTTCTTATTGTCAAGATCTTTGCATTGTGTTGACGTTGTGCTTCATTTGCAAAGTCAATGACGGTTTGTTGGGTCTCGCTCTTCCTCTTGAAGAAATACACCCAAGTGTATCTTGAGTAGTCATCCACAATCACCAAGCAATACTTCCTACCCCCAAGACTGTCGAAGGATGGAGGCCCAAAGAGATCCAAGTGAAGGAGCTCCAAAGGCCTCTTTGAGTAAATGATAGTCGTGGGAGGGTGCGCCTTCTCATGTAGCTTTCCTTCGATACAAGCACTGCAAGCACGATCTTTAGCAAAACTAACATTCGTTAGTCCATGGACATGGTCCCCCTTGAGAAGACTTTGCAAAGATCTCATATTGACATGGGATAAACGGCGATGCCAAAGCCATCCCACATCAACTTTAGCCATTAGGCATGTCGCGGTCTTAGTGGGTCGCTCCGAGAAGTTAATCACATATAGACCGTTCTCGACATGCCCAACAAAGGCTACTTTAAGAGTCTTTCTCCACAAGAGGGCCACCGTATCAATATCAAAGAAAGTGGCAAAGCCCATGATTGCAAGTCGACGAACGGAAAGTAAATTGTATGCAAGGGACTCAACAAGCATGACCTTCTCGATTGTGAGATCATGAGAGATGACTACCTTGCCAAGTCCCAATACCTTAGAAGATGAGGCGTCACCCCACTCGACATTGGTGGGCATAGATGGAATCTTGTGCACGTCCACCACCAAGTTCTTGCTTCCGGTCATATGATTTGTAGCTCCGCTATCGAGCAACCATGATCCCCCACCGGAAGCAAACACGTACAAGAGATCAATGCTTGGTTTTTGGTACCCATTTTGTAATGGGTCCTCTAATGTTAGTAACAAGGGTCTTTGGAACCCAAATAGACCATTCAATGTACTCATGAGGAGAACCAACAAATTTGGCATAAACATGCCCATCACTAGCACGACATAACACATAAGAAGGATTGAAGTAGTCAGCTTTGATGGAAGGGGTGGCATTTCCCTTTTTGACACCGCCACCCTTCGCATTGTTCTTCTTGTCCTTGGAAGCACTCTCTCCCTCCTTCACAAAGGTTTGCATGAGAGGAGGGCGTTTGGCCTTGTCATTCTTCTTCTTGTTCTTGGACTTGGGCACATACCCAATCCCTTCCTTGGCCACAACTCCCTTTAGGTTGGTCAAGAGGTCGTTGAGGTTCTTCTTGCCTTGTATGCAAGACGCAAGACCTTTCTCAAGTTGCACCTTTAGCTTAGCACTCTCCTCAACAAGATGCACATGCTCACAACACGGGTTAGTAGCATTTGCATTCTCAATTAACATCATACGAGGAAAAGTGGCTCTTTCCTTGGTTAGCTTTACTTGAAGTTGATCATGAGACTCTTTGAGGCTAGCATGAGCACCCTTCAAGACTTTGTGAGCCTTGTCAAGTAGATCAAACTCCTCTTTGAGTCTAGCAAGATCAACCTCAAGTTCGTCCTTCTTGGAGTTTAGCACACGAGAAACAATGAGAACATGATCAAAATCTTTCTTTAACTTAGCATGATCAACGTTGTGTGACTCCTCAAGAGCCAAACGAAGACCATGCTCTTCCTCAAGAGCATTGGAAAGATCCGAGATCTCGTCGGCATAGTCACGATTATGCCCTTCTATCATAGAGATGGTATCTTCGTGAGCCTCGATCATGTCATTGGCTTCATCAAGTTGTTCCAAGAGAGCAACAAAGTGCTTCTTGGATTTACCCTTAAGTTTTCCCATAAAGGCCTCAAACTCATTCACCTCCACATTAGCTCCCTCATGTTCATCAATGCTATCCATCAAAGACGAATGATTAATGATGGTAGTTTTCATGTTGGAGGTTACCTTGTTGGTGGCTTTAGCCATGAGGCACTTGGCGGTGATGCTCTCATTGGGTGAGTCGAAGAGAGACACCCGTGGAGTCCTCGCAATGGCAACTGAGGCCATGGCAACCGACTCACCATCTTCATCATCTTCATCATCCTCATTGTTCTCTTCTTGTACCACCAATGCCTTGGGAGGAGTCTTCTTGGTGAAGTTTCTCTTGTTGGGGAACGACTTGGGCTTGTCCTTTTGGATGAGCTTGCCACCATTGTCTTCCCTCTTCTCATACGGGCACTCCACAACAAAATGACTCACATTGCCACAATTGTAGCAAGTCCTTACACGTTGCTTGCTCTTCGTTCCACTTGAGTTGTTTTTGTTAAAGTTTGGCCTTGAGTTTTTCTTGCTCCAAAATTGCCTTGAAGCAAGTGCCATGCGTTCATGATACGCATACTTTGTATCTTCGGGGTTGCTCTCCTCTTCTTCCTCTTCTTCTTCTTCAACGCAGACCTTGGCCTTCAATGCAAGGTTGGGCTTTCTTGCCCTTTGAGAACGAAGCACCGCATTGTCGGCGGTCTTGTCCAAATGTTCATGGCCACAAACTCATCCAACACTTCGCTTGAGGTCAAAGTGTGGAAGTCCGGCCTTTGATGAATTACGGAGGACATGGCCTTGTGGTAGGGCATCATTGCCTTGAGGAATTTGCGCTTGATCCAATTGTCATCCGTGTCCTTGCTCCCGTGATCTCGGAGTGAGACCGCGAGTTTGGTTACTCTCCGATAAAGCTCACGAGGTTCTTCATCTTCTTTCATTGCAAACTCATCGGCCTCATCTTGCTCCACTTCATAGTTGGATTGTTGAATGCTTGCGCTTCCCTGGTAGAGTGAGACAACACAAAGCCATGCGTCTTTGGCCAAGGCGAAGGGCCGAAGAAGAGGTAGATCTTCGGGTGGAATTGCATCTTGAATGATGAAGAGAGCATTCTCATTGAATTGATTATCCGCGGCTTCTCGAGGAGTGAAGTTGCTTGGATCATGCGGATGGAAACCTTCTTCAATGATTCTTAGTGTTCACATGATTTAAATGACATTTAAAGCGGTAAACCCAAGAATCAAAGTCCTTATTTTTCACAATCTTAGGGGGAGGACCGGCATGATTCAAATGAGTGGAAGGAACCGGTCCACCATAAAGAAGTGGTGGTTCCACATGAGCAAAGATGCCGGTGCCATTCTTACCACTAGAAGAAGGAGCCTATTCACTACTAGCTTCCCCCTTATCAGAGGTAGCATCCGTCACCTTGTCGGTGGGATTACCCACTTTCAACAGTGCGGTGGATAGTTTAAGCCCTTCAAGGAATTTAGTAAACATGCTTTCAACCTCGGTCGTCATGGAGGTTTTCAATGTCTCCACGGCCACATTGAACTCCTCACGAGAGATCGAGGTTTCCCCATCGCCCGTAGACGAGATCGGATTCACACCGGAGTGTTCCTCCACACCGTCTACGGTATCAACCATACTCTTCGGACGGTAAAGTCCTTAATAAAGAGACGAGGCTCTGATACCAACTGAAAGGATCAATATGGTTGACTAGAGGGGGGGGGGTGAATAGGCAACTAACAATTTTTAACTTTTCTTTACCAAATTAAACTTTGCATCAAAGTATGTTGTCTAGATGTGCAACTAGGTGAGCAACCTATATGATGCAATAACAACAAACAAACAAGCAAGTAAGAGACGTAACACTAAAGAGCTTGCATAAGTAAAGGTAAGAAATAACCAAGAGTGGATCCGGTGAAGACGAGGATGTGTTACCGAAGTTCCTTCCTTTTGAGGGGAAGTACGTCTCCGTTAGAGCGGTGTGGAGGCACAATGCTCCCCAAGAAGCCACTAGGGCCACCGTATTCTCCTCAGGCCCTCACACAATGCGATATGCCGTGATCCCACTATTGGTGCCCTTGAAGGCGGCGACCGGACCTTTACAAACAAGGTTGGGGCAATCTCCACAACTTAATCAGAGGCTCCCAACAATACCGCGAAGCTTCACCACAATGGACTATGGCTCCGTGGTGACCTCAACCGTCTAGGGTGCTCAAACACCCAAGAGTAACAAGATCCGCTAGGGATAGGTGGGGGAATCAAAAATCTCTTGGTGGAAGTGTAGATCGGGGCCTTCTCAACCACTCCCGAGCAAATCAACAAGTTTGATTGGCTAGAGAGATAGATCGGGCAAAAATGGAGCTTGGAGCATTAATGGAGCTTGAGAGGGAAGAGGTAGGTCAACGGGGAAGAAGGGGACCCCCTTTTATAGTGGGGGCAACAATCCAACCGTTGCCCCACTAAACAGCCCCGCAGAGGGCGGTACTACCGCTGAGCCTCCCGGAGTTGCAGTAATTCCTAACCCTAACTCTCTACTTGTGGTTACTTTTCTCTTAGCAATTACTTATATCATATTGCGGTTGCTTACTTACATACTTGTGTTACTTGCATAGCACTTAGTACTAATCTTACAATTGTTAGGCTCACTTTCATATTCCGCATTATTGCCTAAAATTGCTAAGTCATAATTAAAATTTTATAATTGTACCTATTCACCCCCCCTCTAGGTCCATCTCGATCCTTTCAACCTGCCTTTTGAAATTATGTGTGATGCTATTGATTGTGCTAGTACAACTCTAGACAGTGCTCAACGAAATTATGCTACTACTGAAAAAGAATTCTTAGCAGTGGTGTTTGCTTGTGATAAATTCAAATCTTACATTGTTGATTCTAAAGTTATTGTCCACAATGTTCATGCTACTATAAAATATCTTATGGAAAAGAAAGATGCTAAACCTAGACTCATTAGGTGGGTTCTCTTGCTACAAGAATTTGATTTGCATATCACTGATAGAAAAGGAGCGGAGAACCCCGTAGTTGAAAACTTGTCTAGGCTTGAAAATATTCTTGATGACCCACAACCTATTGATGATAGTTTTCCTAATGAGCAATTAGCTGCAATAAATGTTTCTAATAGTACACCTTGATATGCTAACTATGCTAATTATATTGTTGTTAAATACATACCCCTAGCTTTACATACCAACAAAAGAAAAAAAATCTTCTATGATTTAAGACACTACTTTTGGGATGACCCACATCTTTATAAAGAAGGAGTAGATGGTATTATTAGACGTTGTGTACCTGAACATGAACAGGGACAAATCCTACGGAAATGTCACTCTGAAGCTTATGGAGGACATCATGCGGAAGACAGCACTGCTCACAAGGTATTGCAATCCGGGTTTTATTGGCCTACTCTCTTCAAGGATGCTCGTAAGTTCGTCTTATCTTGTGATGGATGTCAAAGAATAGGTAATATCGGTAAACGTCAAGAAATGCCTATGAATTATTCACTTCACTACAAAAAAAAGATACATCCGTGACTGATAAGTCTCCAACATATCTATAATTTTTGATTGTTCCATGCTATATTATATTCTGTTTTGGACATTATTGGGCTTTATTATACACTTTTATATTATTTTTGGGACTAACGTTTTAACCGGAGGCCCAGCCCAGAATTGCTGTTTTTTTTGCCAATTTTAGGGTTTCGCAGAAAAAGAATATCAAACGGAGTCCAAATGGAATGAAACCTTTGGGAACGTGATTTTCGGAATGAACATGATCCAAAGGACTTGGACCCTACGTCAAGACATCAACCAGGAGGCCACAAGGTAGGGGGCGCACTGATGATCCACAAGTATAAGGGATCTATCGTAGTCCTTTCGATAAGTAAGAGTGTCGAACCCAACGAGGAGCAGAAGGAAATAATAAGCGGTTTCCAGCAAAGTATTCTCTGCAAGTACTGAAATAAGTGGTAACAGATAGTTTTGTGATAGGATAATTTGTAACGAGCAACAAGTAACAAAAGTAAATAAAGTGCAGCAAGGTGGCCCAATCCTTTTTGTAGCAAAGGACAAGCCTGGACTAACTCTTATATGATGTAAAGCGCTCCCGAGGACACATGGGAATATCGTCAAGCTAGTTTTCATCACGTTCATATGATTCGCATTCGGTACTCTGATAATTTGGTATGTGGGTGCACCGGTGCTTGGGTACTGTCCTTACTTGGACAAGCATCCCACTTCTGATTAACCTCTATTGCAAGCATCCGCAACTACAACAAAAGTATTAAGGTAAACCTAACCATAGCATGAAACATATGGATCCAAATCAGCCCCTTACGAAGCAACGCATAAACTAGGGTTTAAGCTTCTGTCACTCTAGCAACCCATCATCTACTTATTACTTCCCAATGCCTTCCTCTAGGCCCAAATAATGGTGAAGTGTTATGTAGTCGACGTCCACATAACACCACTAGAGGAGAGACAACATACACCTCATCAAAATATCAAACGAATACCAAATTCACATGACTACTAATAGCAAGACTTCTCCCATGTCCTTAGGAACAAACGTAACTACTCACAAAGCATAATCATGTTCATAATCAGAGGGGTATTAATATGCATATAGGATCTGAACATATGATCTTCTACCAAATAAACCAACTAGCATCAACTACAAGGAGTAATTAACACTACTAGCAACCTACTAGCACCAATCCCGGACTTGAAGACAAGAATTGGATACAAGAGATGAACTAGGGTTTTGAGAGGAGATGGTGCTGATGAAGATGTTGATGGAGATTGCCCTCTCCCAATGAGAGGAGAGTTGGTGATGACGATGGCGATGATTTCCCCCTCCCGGAGGGAAGTTTCCCCGGCATAGCAGCTCTGCCGAAGCCCTAGATTGGTTCCGCCAAGGTTCCGCCTCGTGGCGGCGGAGTTTCGTCCGAGGAGATGGCTTATGATTTTTTTCTCATCGAAAGACTTCATATAGTAGAAGATGGACATCGGAGGGCCACCAGGGGGCCCACGAGGTAGGGGGCGCGCCCGAACCCTCATGGGCAGGGTGTGGCCCCCCTGGTGAACTTCTTGCGCTTAGTATTTTTTATATATTCTGAAAACGTCTTCCATGAAATTTCAGGACTTTTGGAGCTGTGCAGAATAGGTTTCTAATATTTGCTCCTTTTCTAGCCCAGAATCCCAGCTGCCGACATTCCCCCTCTTTATGTAAACCTTGTAAAATAAGAGAGAATAAGCATAAGTATTGTGACATAATGTGTAATAACAGCCCATAATGCAATAAATATCGATATAAAAGCATGATGCAAAATTGACGTATCAACTCCCCCAAGCTTAGACCTCGCTTGTCCTCAAGTGAAGGTCGAAATCGAAAAATATGTCCACATGTTTAGAGATAGAGGTGTCGATAAAAATAAAAGACGGGCATGAGGGCATCATGATCATTCTTAGGATAGCAACCTACATAATTCTCGTCATATGATTTCTTATGCTAGAGTAATAATTCAATCACAATTTCAAGTATGAATCGTAAACTTCATTGAAAACTAACAAACTATAATCTCAGTCACTGGAGCAATTGCAATTTATCAAAACATAGGAAAGAGTCAATGTATAAGAGCTTTTTAGCAAGTCCACATACTCAGCTATCATATAGTCTTTCACAATTGCTGACACTCACGCAATACTTATGGTTATGGAGTTTTAATCGGACACAAAGAAAGATAGGGGCTTATAGTTTGCCTCCCAACGTTTTACCTCAAGGGTAATGTCAACAATAATAGTTCATGAAAACTCACATCGAATTAGCCATATATGCGAGGATCTTTCCAACATACTGTGCTTGCCAAAGGATAAAATGTAAAAAGGAAGGGTGAAGATCACCATGACTCTTATGCAAGGTAGGAGATAAAAGTAAAAGATAGGCCTTCGTAGAGGGAAGCAGAGGTTGTCATGCGCTTTTATGGTTGGATGCACAAAATCTTAATGCAAAAGAACGTCACTTTATATTTCCACTTGTGATATGGACCTTTATTATGCAGTATGTCGCTTTTATTTCTTCCATATCACATGATCGTATAAAGCTTATTTTCTCCCACACCAATAAGTCATACATATTTAGAGAGCAATTTTTATTGCTTGCACCGATGACAACTTACTTGGAGGATCTTACTCAATCCATAGGTAGGTATGGTGGACTCTCATGGCAAAACTGGTTTAAGGGTATTTGGAAGCACAAGTAGTATCTCTACTTGGTGCGATGAATTTTGCTAGCATGAGGGGGAAAGGCAAGCTCAACCATGTTGGATGATCCATGACAATATAATTTATCTCAGATGTAAGAAAACATAACCCATTACGTTGTCTTCCTTGTCCAACGTCAACTCTTTAGCATGTCATATTTTAATGAGTGCTCACAATCATAAAAGATGTCCAAGATAGTATATTTATATGTGAAGACCTCTCTTTCTTTATTACTTCCTATTAATTGCAATGATGACCAAAACTATGCTTGTCAACTCCCCACAACTTTTATTCACCATACTTTTTCTATGTGAGCTCATTACTCTCCATAAGATCCATAAGATCTCTTTGTTTCCTTTTTTATTCTTTTTCTTTTCTTTTATTCACTTAGGATCATGGCAAAATAATCAAGCCCTTGACTCAACACTAATCTTTATTATATATAGCCCACGGACTCGATTACATATATAGAGGAATTATAAAGCAAAACTCACAACTAGATCATACTAAGAACTTTTATTTACTAGATCAAGATATTACCAAACGGATCGAACTAAGAAACACGGTAAAGATAAAAGTGATGGTGATACGATACCGGGGCACTCCCCCAAGCTTGGTGGTTGCCAAGGGGAGTGCCCATACCAGATACTCAATTCTTCTTTGGTGAAGAAGGTGATGGTTTTGTTGATGGCGTAGGTGTCGGAGTAATGGGCCACGGGTAGGCTAACCCGAGCCCCAGAACCTTTCAAGACATCGGGGCGGGCTGCGCCCCTCAAGACCCCAGGACGAAGAGCCGCCCTCAAGAAGCCAATGGCAAGGTGGCCGGCTGACCACTGACAGCCCAGTCCCAGGGACGACTTCAGGGAGAGCCGACTCCTTCCAGGCGACTTCCAGAGAAGCCGGCTTCGGGGAGTCGGCCTGCGAGTCCAACACCCCCCACGACCTCATCAAGTGGGACAGGGCGGGGGAGTGACAATAATGAAGCCCGCTCCTGCCCCCTACCAAGGGCAGGCATGGCTACAACATGCCGTACCCCGGAAGATCTCCGTGCGGCGTGGCACTGTTGCCATGCCAGCCCTGACATCAGCACCGCAGGACCGAATCCTGCACCCATGACGGCTTGTCTATACGGCCCAGAGGCAGCGGGTCCCACCAGTCAGTGAGACCCCAGGAGACAGCAAGAGGACCGCCAGTCGGGCCCGTCGGGAGTCGGCCCCTGGGAATCGGCTGAGCCCTCCCCCGGGGCCCACGCGCCATTAATCAAGATGTGATGGAGAGTGGCAATAGTGATCGCCCGCTAGGCGGCGGGGCTGTTGCCACGACCTCGTGATCAAGCCCGCGTCATCAGAAGCACGGCTACAGTAATCAGCAGCCGGCAAGACCCGCCCACGGCGGACACGGCCTGTCGGCTCCGTACCAGGCCAGTCAGCAAGGCCCGCCAGTCGGCGGGCCCCAGTGGTCGGCAGAGAAGACGGAGGCCATAGGCGCTGACGGCTGGGCCCGTGTCCTGCCGGATTACCATTGTACCCCTGGGGGGTAGGCCTATATAAACCCCCCAGGGCACCCATGCAAAGGGTTGGAATCCATTAGCCCTAGACCAGACCATATAGAAGGGAGAGAGCTAGCCTTGCCCTCTCCTACCTCTAGGAAACAGCTCAAGGAGAAACCGTGTAGACACTTCGCCATAGTGATCATGCGGAGACACCGCAGAGCAGCAGTAGGGGTATTATCTCCTCGGAGAGCCCTGAAGCTGGGTAAGATTCGCCGGCGTGCATGTCTTCGCCTCATCCCGTTTCCAGGCACCGGCGATGTTCTACTCGCCCCCACCATGATAAGCCATCCTTTGGCATATGTCGCACCCAACCCCCGACAGTAGGCTTCTTCCTTAATTTGCGCTTGAGGACAGAATTTTGGTCCCTTAGGTCCTCGATCTCCTGTTCCAGGCTTAGTATCTTTTTGCATAGTTCCTGCTTTTTTTCCTGCAAGAGGCGAAAAGGGATAAACTCGATCTTAGGTTTCTTTACTCTATCCCAGAGTCTTGACTTTTTGAACTCCACATGCATGTCCGCAGGTTGAGGTAGTGGGACTTCATCTTCATCTGAGCTCGTCTCCTCCTTTCCCTTGGATTCATAGTCCTCTTCTTCTTCCGTAGTACAACCACAATGCTCCACATCCCCATAGACCTTAGGATCTGCAAGGTAATCGGCCACATAGCTTTCTCCTTCCGAATCCTGGGACGACATGTTACTCTATCTGTAGGAGGACAGCTCAAAACAAAGACAAGAGATATTTGCGTGATACGGTGGTCAAAACCTTCGGGAGGTTATATAATGAATTTTTACCGACCAAAATACGTGTCGTGTACGAAAACGGAGTCCGGAGAGCACACGAGGTGCCCATGAGGTAGGGGCGCGCCCAGGGGGGTAGGGCGCGCCCTCCACCCTCGTGTCCTTCCCAGACTACTTCTTATTTTTCTATCTTTCTAAATATTCCAAAATGGAGAAATATTGCCTTAAAAACTGTTTTGGAGTCGGTTTACTTACTTTACCACCTACCTATTCCTTTTCGGAGTCTGAAACGTTCCGGAAAGTGTCCCTTATGTATTCCTCCGGGGTTATGGTTTCAATAACATTGGTTTCTACATTTATGGTATTACATGAGATATAATGTTTGATTATTTGACCGTTCACCACCTTTGGATTTGTGCCTTCGAAGTTGTTGATTTTTATGGCACCGGAACGATAGACCTCCTCGATAACGTAAGGACCTTCCCATTTAGAGAGAAGTTTTCTTGCAAACAATCTTAAACGAGAGTTGTATAGCAATACATAATCACCTACATTAAACTCACGCTTTTGTATCCTTTTATCATGCCATAATCACCTACATTAATCAAGATGTGATGGAGAGTGGCAATAGTGATCGCCCGCCAGGCGGCGGGGCTGTTGCCACGACCTCGTGATCAAGCCCGCGTCATCAGAAGCACGGCTACAGTAATCAGCAGCCGGCAAGACCCGCCCGCGGCGGACGCGGCCTGTCGGCTCCGTACCAGGCCAGTCAGCAAGGCCCGCCAGTCGGCGGAGGCCAGAGGCGCTGACGGAGGCCAGTCGGCGGGCCCCAGTGGTCGGCAGAGAAGACGGAGGCCAGAGGCGCTGACGGCTAGGCCCGTGTCCTGCCGGATTACCATTGTACCCCTCGGGGGTAGGCCTATATAAACCCCCAGGACACCCATGCAAACGGTTGGAACCCATTAGCCCTAGACCAGACCATATAGAAGGGAGAGAGCTAGCCTTGCCCTCTCCTACCTCCAGGAAACAGCTCAAGGAGCAATCGTGTAGACACTTTGCCATAGTGATCATGCGGAGACCCCGCAGAGCAGCAGTAGGGGTATTATCTCCCAAGAGAGCCTTGAAGCTGGTTAAGATTCGCCGGCGTGCATGTCTTCGCCTCGTCCCGTTTCCAGGCACCGGCGACGTTCTACTCGCCCCCACCATGATAAGCCATCCTTTGGCATATGTCGCACAAAACCCCCGACATTTGGCTCCCACCGTGGGGCATGGTGCACCGCCGTCCGGAGACCTGTTCTGGACGGGAACCCTTTTTCTCCCTGGCGAGCGCAGCCAGCCAGGCACGCCAGACGGAGTTTGCGTCGACGCGCTGCATGGCGTTGAAATCGCCTGCGCAGCCAGCTGCGTGGCCGAACTTGTCGGCGAGGTTGGCCTCTCTGACGAGCCTGCATCTGACGCAGGCACGGGCGGCTCCGAGAACCTCCTCGCAGGCCTCCTCGATCAACTCCACGTTTCCGGCGAGCCTGCCGTAGACTTGGAGTCTGTGGGCTCCACCGACCCGATGCTGGTCGACTCTGACACCGCGTCGCTCGACGTGTTCCCCACTAATGTGGTGGTCTACGACGAACCTCTCCCTCACGCGGAGAGCGACGGAAGCACCGTCACCGAGGTGCTCGTCATCAGTCATGACGAGCTCCCCGGCGGAGGAGCGCACGACTCACTCGGCGCGGCGCTACAAGACCTAACTGCGCCCATTCCGGAAGACGCTGACGCGGAGACGTTGGAGGCGCGCCGCCATCAGCTCATTGAAGGCGCGAAGAAGCTGGCCAGCATGAGACACTTATCAGAAGCCTACCAGCGGGAGATGGATCGCGCCATCGGCGGCTCGCCGGCCCCGGCGGGGCCCAGCCGCCTGGGCGCGGTCCAGTAGCGCGGCGTAGCCATCGCCAACCTGTTTGAGGCAAGCCGCCCTGTGTATGCTACACCAGCGGAGAACATCCGAGCCGCTCAGGCAGCGGCGGACAAGCTGGACAATTTTGAGGGCGAAGAACGCCGCCTGATGACAGAGCGGGTCCAGCGGCTCCTCGACGCGGCTGCCGCGCAGAACGAGGCCGGCTGCAGCACAGAGGCGCCGCGACGGCAAAATGACGACCTTTGCCGAGATCCAGGCGCGACGTCTCGGACACCGACTGGCGGCGCCCGAGGAAGAAGAGACAAGGATTCGGCTGCCAGCCGCAGTCAGACTCGCATTACCATAGAGCGCGACCGAGACGGCCACCCGAGAGCAGTGGAACAACGGGACGACTGTCCGCCTCCCCCTCCTCGCAAGGAGAGGTGAGTCTCCCCGCCACCTATTGACCATCCGACTCTCGGCGACCGCCTTGGCCGCTGAGAGGGAGTCGGAGAGAATGACGCCCGCCACCGGATCGACTGGCTTCACCGATCCCTGGCGCTGGAAGAAGAAGACGAGCTGGGTTCGCCTTGTTTCGGGCCCCGCATTCGAGACGAGCCCTTTCCCAGAGGATTCACGCTCCCAAGAGACACGCCCAAGTATACCGGCTCCGTGAAGCCGGAAGACTGGCTAGTCGACTACTCCACGGCTGTCAGCATAGCAAACGGCAACAAGCGTGTCGCCGTAAAGTACGTTCCGCTCATGCTCCAGGGCACGGCCCAGACATGGCTGAACAACCTGAAGCCCCGCAGCATCAACAGCTGGGTCGACTTCACCGAAGCGTTTGTCCGCAACTTCACCAGCACGTACAAGCGTCCTCCCAAGCCTTGTCAGCTCTCCTTGTGCGTGCAAGGCCCCGACGAGTCGACTCGCGATTACCTCACGCGTTGGGCTGAACTTCGGAACTCCTGTGAGGGCGTGCACGAGGTGCAGGCCATTGAGTACTTCACAGCCGGGTGTAGAGAAGGCACCCTCCTCAAGCACAGGCTCCTCTGCGACGAGCCAGAAACCCTCGACGAAATGGTGATCATAGTGGACAAGTACGCCACGGTCGACTCCTCCATGAAGGCAGAGATTCAAATCAGCACAACTGGCAAAGTGGCCCCTCAAGCTCCAAGAACTCCGGCGGCAGATGCCAACTGGCGACAACAGCAGGGCGACCACAAGCGCAAGGCCCCGCAGCTGGCTTCCAGCAGCCGGCAGGTCGCAGCCGTTGAAGCCCAGCAGCCAGATGAGCAGCCTCCGCCCAAGTGACAGAAAGGCGGCAAGCCAAACTGGTTGCCGGCCTTCTCCTACGAACAGACCCTGGATGGACCTTGCAAGTTCCATAGCGGTGCAAAGCCGTCGAACCACACCACCCGGAAGTGCCACTGGCTCACCAGGATCGCCAAGGGAGACGGCCTTCTGCCACCCCCGCCTGCTGGGCAGCCGCCTCCGCCCCCGCCCCAGCAGCCGGCTGTCAGGCCAGTCGGCGCAGTACAAGACGAACACCCTGAAGAACACGGAGCCTACGTGGTGTTTACCAGCATGGCTGATGATCGACGTAGCAGGCGGCTGCAGCGACAAGAGGTGAATGCGGTGGCGTCAGAGACGCCTGAGTTCATGCACTGGTCCGAAAAACCCATCAGCTGGAGCAGGGCTGACCACCCAGAGGTGATGCCAAGTCCAGGCTCCTATGCCTTGGTCTTGGACGACACCTTTGCTACGGATAGACGAGCTGCGCGTTTCTCGCGAGTTCTGATAGATGGAGGCAGCAGCGTCAATATCCTGTATAAGTACACCATGGAGAAGTTAGGAATCAAGCAAAGACAGCTTCAGAACAGCTGGATTGTGTTCCACGGCATTGTTCTGGGCTTTCCTACTCACCGATCAGCAATATCCTGACGGACGTTCTCTTTGGAGACAAAGATCACTTCCGTCGAGAGTCTGTTTGGTTTTTGGTGGTGGACCTCGAGAGCCCATACCATGCGCTACTCAGCCGACCCGCCTAGGCCAAGTTCATGGCGGTCCCCCACTACGCCTACCTCAAGATGCAGTTACAGGGGAATTCTGACTGTGGTTGGTGACTACCGGAAGTCGTCTGCCTGCGCGGCTGAGAGCAGTCGGTTGACCGAGTCCCTGGTGATCGCGGCCGAGAAGCGACTCCTTGAACGAGTTGTGGCGATGGCCGGCAAGCAGCCAGAGGTATCGCCCAACCCGAAGGAGTCGGAAGCTAAAGGTTCGTTCAAGCCGGCCAAAGAGACAAAGAAGATACCCTTGGATCCGGAGCACCCAGAGAGGTACGCTGTCGTAGGTGCGAACCTCGACAGCAAATAGGAAGGCGAGCTCGTCGGTTTCCTCCGTGAGAATCGGGACATCTTCGCATGGTCCCCCAAAGACATGCCTGGTGTACCGACGGAATTCGCCGAGCACAAGTTACACGTCCGATCTGACGCAAAGCCGGTCAGGCAGCCCCTGCGCCGCCTGTCAGAAGAGAAGAGAAGAGTTGTCAGAGAATAGATAGCCGGACTCCTAGCAGCCGGCTTCATTATGGAAGTGTTCTTTCCAGAATGGCTAGCAAATCCGGTCCTGGTACTGAAGAAGAACAAGCAGTGGAGAATGTGTATTGACTACACGAGCCTCAACAAAGCCTGCCCCAAGGATCCGTTTGCTCTACCAAGAATCGATCAAGTGATAGACTCCACAGCCGGATGCGAGCTGTTGAGTTTTTTGGATGCATATTCAGGATATCACCAGATCAAGCTGAACCCGGCTAACAGACTGAAGACCGCCTTCATCATGCCATTTGGAGCCTTCTGCTACCTCACCATGACGTTCGGCTTAAGGAATGCTGGCGCCACCTTTCAGCGTTGCATGCAGAAGTGCCTCCTCAAGCAGCTCGGCAGGAACGCCCACGTCTACGTGGACGACGTGGTGGTGAAGACGGAAAAGCGTGGAACACTGCTGGAAGACCTCAAGGAGACCTTTGAAAACCTGCGCCGATTCCAGATCAGGCTCAACCCTGAGAAGTGTGTCTTCGGAGTGCCAGCTGGCCAGCTCCTTGGCTTCCTGGTCTCTGAACGCGGCATAGAATGCAACCCAGTAAAAATCAAGGCCATTGAGAGAATGGAGGTACCCAGCCGACTGCTGGATGTGCAAAAGTTCACCACCTGCCTGGCATCCATCAGCCGATTCATCAGTCGGCTGGGCGAGAAAGCTCTCCCCCTATATCAACTCATGAAGAAGACCACTTTTTTCGAGTGGAACCATAAGGCGGACGAAGCTTTTCTCCAGTTGAAGAAGATGCTGACTACTCCACCCGTCCTGGCGGCTCCGACTCCCAAGGAACCTATGCTCTTGTACATCGCTGCCACCAGCCGAGTAGTCAGCATGGTCATTGTAGTGGAACGCAAGGAGGAAGGCAAGGCACTACCTATCCAGAGACCGGTATATTACCTTAGCGAGGTACTGTCGACCTCCAAGCAGAACTACCCCCACTACCAGAAGATGTGCTATGGCGTACACTTTACTGCCAAGAAATTGAAGCCTTACTTTCAAGAGCATCCAATCACGGTGGTCTGCACAGCCCCGCTTGCCGAGATCATTGGTAGCCGAGATGCTTCTGGCCGAGTGGCCAAGTGGGCCATAGAGCTGGCTCCCTACACCATCTACTACCAGCCCCGCATCGCTATCAAGTCACAAGCACTGGCCGACTTCCTCGTCGACTGGGCCGAGACCCAGTACCTGCCTCCAGCGCCTGACTCCACCCATTGGCGGATGCATTTCGGCGGCTCCAAGATGCGCACCGGCTTGGGAGCCGGCGTCGTCCTCACCTCTCCTAAAGGCGACAAGCTCAAATATGCACTGCAAATCCATTTCGCCACCTCCAACAACGTTGCCGAGTACGAGGCGCTCATTCACGGGCTCCGGCTTGCCAAAGAACTTGGCATCCGCCGGATCTTGTGTTATGGCGACTCGGACTTAGTGGTCCAGCAGTCATCTGGCGACTGGGACGCGAAAGACGCAAACATGGCGAGTTACCGTTTCCTCGTACAGCAACTCAGCGGGTATTTCGAAGGGTGCGAGTTCCTCCATGTGCCAAGAAATGACAACGACCAAGCCGACGCCTTGGCACGAATCGGCTCTACCCGCCAAGAAATACCATCCGGCGTCTCCCTGCAACGCCTCCTCAAGCCATCCGTCAAGCCTTCACCAGAATCAGACTCCATTTTTGTGCCGGCTCCCCCCGAAGACGTCGGGTCCGACTCCAGAGCCCCGGCAGGCGGTACGGGGATTTCGGCGGATGACTCCAAAGCCGCCACAGTCGAGCCCGGCCCGGGGACTGCGGCAGCGGACTCGAAGACTCCAGAACTCGGCCCAAGGGCCGCGCCAGTCGGCCTGGGGACTTGATTAACCCAGCAAGCGGTTGTTGACTCCAACCCGCCGCCTCCCAGCCCAACCGCCCTCATCCAAGTCGCAGTTCTGGCAGTCAAAGAAATAGCAGCACCCTCATGGGCCCAGCCCATCCTCAAATTCCTGGTGAACAAAGAGCTACCAACTGATGAGACCTCAGCTCGGCAAATACAACGCCGGGCGGCAGCCTACACCATAGTCAACAGAGAGCTGGTCAGGCGCAGCATCACTGGTGTCTACCAGTGCTGCGTAGAGCCAGAGCAAAGCCAAGCGATTCTCAAAGACATCCATCAAGGCGAGTGCGGCCACCATGCGGCTTCAAGAACACTCATCGCCAAAGCCTTTTGACACGGTTTCTTCTGGCCAACTGCCTTGGAAGAGGCCAAGGAGTTGGTCCAAAAGTGCAAAGGGTGCCAGAAGTTCAGCTCCAAGCCGCACCAGCCGGCTTCCGCACTCAAGACCATCCCCATTGCCCGGCCTTTCGCAGTTTGGGGTCTAGACATGGTGGGACAATTCAAGACAGCACGAGGTGGCTTAACTCACTTACTTGTCGCAGTGGACAAGTTCACCAAGTGGATAGAAGCGAAGCCAACCAAGAAACTGAATGGTTCGACTGCCGTGACTTTCATCTCCGACATCATAATTCGGTACGGCATACCACACAACATCATCACCGACAACGACACAAATTTTGCCAAAGGCGCCTTGGCCCATTTCTGCGCAACACAGGGCATCAGACTGGACCTAGCGTCCGTCGCCCATCCACAGTCAAACGGCCAGGTGGAGCGAGCAAACGGCCTCATCCTGTCCGGCATCAAGCCTCGGCTGATCGAGCCTCTGGAGCGCTCGGCTGGCTGCTGGCTCGATGAGCTACCAGCCGTCCTCTGGAGCCTGCGCACGACTCCAAACAAGTCAACCGGCTTCACGCCTTTCTTCCTCGTCTACGGTGCTGAAGCCGTCATCCCAACGGACATAGTTCGAATCCCCACGAGTCACCATGTACACCAAGGAGGAAGCGGAAGAAGCATGGCAAGACGGCGTCGATCTGCTGGAAGAGGGCCGGCTGTTGGCACTCAGCCGGTCCAGCATCTACCAGCAGAGCCTGCACCGATACCACAACAGGAAGGTTAAGCCAAGATCTTTCCAAGAAGGCGACCTTGTGCTTCGGCTGATCCATCGAACAGCTGGCCAACACAAGCTGTCAGCGCCTTGGGAAGGCCCTTTCATCATCAGCAAAGTACTGGGCAATGACTCCTACTACCTGATTGACGCTCAGAAGCCCCGAGCGCGCAAGAGGGACGACTCCGGCAAGGAGACAGAGCGGCCATGGAATGCAAATCTCCTCCGAAGATTTTACAGTTGATGCAGTATGTACCACACTACCGTTTGTATTAAAGTACCAAGACTTCGGGCCCCCCGAGACGAGCTCGGGGACTGCCCTCTTTTGTCTGTATGATAAAAATTATGCCTACAAGTATGTTACTCTTTGTCATGCCGCTTGGCACCGGGCTCGACAAGTCGGCCCGGGGACTTGCCGCGTTGCACTATGAAATGCTTCCTGCAGCCGGACAAGTAGTGTGTAACACCTAAACCGTCTTTTCTCAGAAGCCGCAGCTCGCAGAGCGACTGTATGGTGGGCAGAGGTAAGGTAGAATGAGCGTTCGCATGAAAAATGGTTAAGGACTCAAAGCATAAAACATAGCTCAAGACGGCTTCCAGCCTTTTTCGCGAACTGACTCTCGAATAGTCGGATTGCCGCCTTCTATTCAACTTGCTCAAAAACTCTTAAAAACGGCTAAGTACTTGCCTTCTCAAAGTAGCCAAGCATTTGATCTAGCGACAGTCCACAGAGCGGCTGTCCGATTGGCAAGGCAGGCAACTAAGAGAAAGCGGCAAAGGAAAAAAGCCAAAAGAGCAATGAGCAAGAAAAGATAGAACTCGGATAAACATATTTACATAACATAGGCCCTTGGCCGAATCTTCAAGCAGAAGTTCAAAATACACCCCACGAGTGGAATTGTGCGAATTAACAAGTTCTTCAAAGACTACTGAAGAAGATAAAACAAAGATAAAGCGGCAGCTTAGGAAGCAGCAGACGGATTCGGAGGGTCGGAGGAGGCGCCAGCATCAGGTGTCGGGGCGGCTGGCTGGGTAGTCTCGGCCTGATCGCCTCCGGCGGCAGTCGACTCAGTCGTACGCGGCTCATTGCTGGAGGCGCGGTCGAGCCGAGGCTGGCCTTCTGCTCCGTCTTCTGGTGCCTCCGCCTCGCCTCCGTCTTCTGCCTCGCCCTCCTCCTCGACGCTGGAGCCAATCACCTCCGCCGAGTCCTCGCCGTAGTCTGGGTTCATCCCAAACCACTCCGGCGGTACCTCCTCGCCGTCTTCAGACCGCTCGAGGACGAAGATGCTGGTGTCGGTGTACTCGGCGATCGCCGCAGCACGCTTGACAAGGGCGTCTTTCGCAGCTGCCAGCTCTGGCTGGGCCTCCGACCGAAGCGTGGCCAGCCGGTCTAGATCCAACCCCGGATACCATGCCTTGACGAACTCCAAGGCCCGGCGCGCTCTAGCTCGGGCCGAAGAGCCCTTCCAGGCTTCAAAATGACCAGCCGCGACCTCTAGCCAGTCGGCCGTCAGGCTGGGGGTGTGCAGAGCCTGCATATCCGGCCACAGGGTGGCAATCGCCTGGGCACCGACACGTTGAAGCCGGCGCAGCATCCAGTGAGCCGGCCGAAGGCGAGCCTCGATGCTCAGGATGTGCTCGTCAAGAGTTCGGGGGGCGTCGGCGGCAATCTCTGCGCCCTCCGCCCTCCGACCTTCACGGTCAGCCTCGATGGCTTGGATGGCGGCCTGCGACTGCCCAGGAAAGAAGTCTGCAAAGACAGGAAGAAACGAAGAAGCAAGTCAAAAACCAGGAGTCGGCACGACTTAAATCGGCAGCTCGAAGAAAGAAAGTAAAGAAACTCACCATCAACGATGTATTCAATCTCGTGGAAGCCGGAGGCCAGCATCGCCTCCTTGTCAGACCAGGAGGAGCGCTCGCTCGCGAACTCGGCCAGGAGGGCGGTTTCCGTCTCCTCCACTTCCCTCTGCGTCTTCACAAGCAGCTCCTTCTACTCTGCCAATTGAGTGGCCAGCAGATCGCGCTCCGTGGCGAGCTTGCTGCACTCCTCCTGTTTGGCGCGCAAAGCAGAGTTGGCATCGCTCAGCTGCTGTTGAAGAGCAGCGTTGGCCCCTGAAAAGAAGGAAGAAAGAAGGCGTTAAGTCATCAGGAAAAGAAGGTCGCCAGGGAGATCCGGCCCGACTGCTCAGCAGTCGGCCCGAATCTCGGGGACTATAGCCCGCGGGTGCGCCAGCGCGCCCCCGCGAAGAAGGAAAAGGACTTACTCCGGCTCTCCGACAGATCAGCGGCCCGCTTGCCCAGCTCTTCAACGTTACGGTTGAAGGCAGTGACGCGGAGGTTGTTGTAATCCTGCGACGAACATTTCAGACAAAAAGTTAATACCCAGAGTTCATCAATTGGAGTTCCGGGCTGCCTGCTCAGCAGCCAGCCCGAAACTCGGGGACTACACCCAGTGGGTGCGCTGGCGCGCCTCCACAGAGAGGAACAAGAAAACAAAAACCAAAGGAAAAAACATACCCGAACGGCTGCCCGCGACGCCAGGAACGCCTTGGTGCAACTCTGGAGAGCGTCGCCCTCAGCATGAAGCTTCGCCTGGACGTCCAAGAGCGCCTGGTTCAGCGGCCCTGTGCCGCCTCCTCGCACCCACCCAATGGGCGCGGCGTTCGTCGCTTCGGCGTCTGGGATCGCCGAGCTGGTGGTGCCGGCTTCCAGGGGGCGGGGTGCCGAAGTCGCCTTCTCTAGACGGCGGCGCGTTGGCGAGCCGACTTGGAGGAGTAGCCTCGCCACGGCCTCATCTTCGGTCGGCGGCATCGGAGGGTCCGCTGGCTGCCTGCCTTGCGCACCTTCAGACGGCGGCGGAGGCGGCGGCGGAACGTTCACGTCCGGCGTAGAGGGGTCGCCGCCTTCCCTCTCCACGACGGGGTTCTCCCCGCCGGCTTCTCCAGTCTGCCCCGTGAACTCCGGAGGCGGCGGTGCAGAGTTCAACGGGGTGACGAACACCGCCGATTGGCGGCGTGCGACTTCCTCAGCCTGCCGCTTCGTCGTGGCGGCGGCTTCGGCCTCCGCCAGTTTTTTCTTGGCGGAGGCCTCCGCCCTGTCGGCCTCCGCCTTCTCCAGGCGAACGGCCTCTTCTTCATTGCGCTTCTCATGCGCATTCCGCTCCGTCGCCTCCCGAAGGTCAGCAGCGGGGTCAATCCGCCGAGTGGTGGCAGACGTCTCCGCTGACCCCATGACGGAGGCGGCGGTGACCCTCTCAAGAGTGAGGGGAGCCCTGAAGCAAGGGGGACAAGCAAAACTCAGACAAAGTCACAAAGAAAGAATAAAGCATTGAGACAGGATACCCACACGGAGACCAATGGCGGCTTCTTCACTTCCTTACGGAAGCGGATGGCCTTCGCGGCCGCCTCATCCCACCGGGTCGCCGCAGCCGAACCCTTAGGTTTCTTCGGCCGACTACCGAACAAGGTCGGCACGGACCTGCGCTTCTTCCCGCCGCCTGGAGCACCCGGCGCGGCAGAAGAGCCCATGCCAGGCTGGCTGGCTCCTGGCCGATGGTAGGGGGCGACTTCCCCCTCGGCGTCGTCGTCAGGCCAGTCGGCGAAAGTGGCCGAAGGCCTAAAGTCGCCTGTTGTTCCTCCTCCTCCCTCGACGTCGTCCTCTAGAGCCGCCGCCCCCAGATCGGGGTCGTCGACGTCGCTCTCCGCCCGGTCGGCGAGGAACTCGCGGGCCAGCCCCGAGGTGCCGGCTGGTGAATGGAGGAGGGGATTCTGTCCAAAGCCGACTGGTCAAAACAAACTCGGCGAGAGAAAAGACAATCCAAAGAAAGAAAGGAAAGGCGACTCACCACGGGCGGGGGGTTGGCGCGGGAGTACGGCTCCTTGCCGAACCGCCAATCCTCCAGGAGCTTGCTGTCCGAGAGGTAGTTCACCATGAAGGCCACCTCTTCGTGAGGCATGTCTTTGGTGCACATCCGACTTGGGTCGCGGTGCCCGCTCATCTGGCATATCATGTGGGGGCGGCCTTGGAGTGGGAGAACTCGGCGCGCCACGAAGGCGGCCAGCAGGTCCGGACCAGTCAAACCCTCCGACCGCGTCAGCACTCGGAGTCGCGCGATGGCGCCGGCTCCCGCAGGCGTCAGCGACTTGGCCCGGTACGACCAGTTGGGCAGTCGCCCAGTCGGCAAGCCGGCTTCGAAAGCCGGCAAGTTGACCCATTCCCCCCTCGCGGAGACGCTCCTAACGTAGAAGTAGGATCTCTGCCACATCTTCATCGACTTTATCAGTGAGATGGAGGGGAAGGGATTGTCGGCCCCCGACCTTCGCACGGCGATGAAAGCGCCGCACTGAGCCAGCACGCCCGCAGCCTGGGTGCCGAGCTTGGAGAAGAATAACTCCCCCCAGAGCTCGAGGGTGGGGAGGACTCCGAGGAAGCCTTCGCACAAGGCCACGAAGGCGGACAGTAGCACCACTGTGTTGGGGGTGAGGTGGTGCGGCTGGAGGCCGTAGAACTCCAGGAAGGCTCGGAAGAAACTGCTCGCCGGCAGCCCCAACCCACGCAAGCAGTGCGAGCGGAAGATGACTCGCTCGCCCTCCTGCAACACGGGGGAGATCTCCCCCTTCGGTGCAAGGCGCACCCGTACGTGATCCTCGCCGGGGAGCCGACGAGTCCTGCGGAGGAACTCGATGTGGTCGTTGTGGACTTCGGAACCGTCCCAAGTGCCGGAACGCATCGGGGGAGGCGCGGCAGCGGAGGAAGAACTCATCGCGAGCTGATCACCGTGGCGTTCGCCGGAGCTTCGGCATGCGGCGGAGCGAAGAAGAAGAAGAGGGAGGAGAGCGAGGATCAGTGAGAAGGAAGAGAGCGAGGAGTAGTGGGAAGGAGGGGCGCGCGTGCCCCCCTCTTCCCCCTACTTATAGCCTCGTGGGCTGCGAAGCCGAGGGGGCGGTCGTGGGGATTTACTGCGCCCACGGCCCCACGACCCCCACGTTCCATGATAAAGTTACTGCGCGCAGTAACTCCACGGGAATCCCAACCGTCCGCCGGGGCCGCAGCGGATCCGCTCGGGCGCCGAGGCGCGGTAGTGGCGGGCCCCGCCTATGGATCTGTCCCGTCGCGCACGTAGGCTGGCAGGACAGCCCAGCCACGTGTCATCATATGACAGGCCTATAACGGGCGGCGGCCTGGAGGCTTAGCTAGCATGCTACTTGGATCCCGCCACGACGTTCGAAATTTTGTGCGAGTCAGAATTGAGCGAGTCCGACTCCTTCTAGTCGGCCCGGCCGAAGTCAATCAAAGACCATGCGTCGAGTACCCGGAAAGAGAAACTGCTGAGGCTTCTCGGCCGATCGTTCGTGGCGCCTCACCAACTTCGGGGACTACTGTCGGACTAATGGGCCACGAGTAGGCTAACCCGAGCCCCAGAACCTTTCAAGACATCGGGACGGGTTGCGCTCCTCAAGACCCCAGGATGAAGAGCCTCCCTCAAGAAGCCAACGGCAAGGTGGCCGACTGACCACTCACAGCCGAGTCCCAGGGACGACTTCAGGGGGAGCCGACTCCTGGCTAGCGACTTCCAGAGAAGCCGGCTTCGGGGAGTCGGCCTGCGAGTCCAACACCCCCCACGACCTCATCAAGTGGGACAGGGCGGGGGAGTGGCAATAATGAAGCCTGCTCCTGCCCCTTACCAAGGGCAGGCATGGCTACAGCACGCCGTACCCTGGAAGATCTCCGTGCGGCGTGGCACTGTTGCCATGCCAGCCCTGACATCAGCACCCCAGGACCGAATCCTACACCCACGACGGCTTGTCTGTACGGCCCAGAGGCAGCGGGTCCCACCAGTCAGTGAGACCCCAGGAGACGGCAAGAGGACCGCCAGTCGGGCCCGTCGGGAGTCGGCCCCTGGGAATCGGCCGAGCCCTCCCCCGGGGCCCACGCGCCATTAATCAAGATGTGATGGAGAGTGGCAATAGTGATCGCCCGCCAGGCGGCGGGGCTGTTGCCACGACCTCGTGATCAAGCCCGCGTCATCAGAAGCACGGCTACAGTAATCAGCAGCTGGCAAGACCCGCCCGCGGCGGACGCGGCTTGTCGGCTCTGTACCAGGCCAGTCAGCAAGGCCCGCTAGTCAGCGGGCCCCAGTGGTCGGCAGAGAAGACGGAGGCCAGAGGCGCTGACGGCTGGGCCCGTGTCCTGCCGGATTACCATTGTACCCATGGGGGGTAGGCCTATATAAACCCCCCAGGGCACCCATGCAAAGGGTTGGAACGCATTAGCCCTAGACCAGACCATATAGAAGGGAGAAAGCTAGCCTTGCCCTCTCCTACCTCCAGGAAACAGCTCAAGGAGCAACCGTGTAGACACTTTTCCATAGTGATCACGCGGAGACACCGCAGAGCAGCAGTAGGGGTATTATCTCCCCGGAGAGCCCTGAAGCTGGGTAAGATTCGCCGGCGTGCATGTCTTCGCCTCATCCCGTTTCCAGGTGCCGGAGATGTTCTACTCGCCCCCACCATGATAAGCCATCCTTTGGCATATGTCGCACCCAACCCCCGACAGTAGGCTTCTTCCTTAATTTGCGCTTGAGGACAGAATTTTGGTCCCTTAGGTCCTCGATCTCCTGTTCCAGGCTCAGTATCTTTTTGCATAGTTCCTGCTTGTTTTCCTGCAAGAGGCGAAAAGGGATAAATTCGATCTTAGGTTTCTTTACTCTATCCCAGAGTCTTGACTTTTTGAACTCCACATGCATGTCCGCAGGTTGAGGTAGTGGGACTTCATCTTCATCTGAGCTCGTCTCCTCCTTTCCCTTGGGTTCATAGTCCTCTTCTTCTTCCGTAGTACAACCACAATGCTCCACATCCCCATAGACCTTAGGATCTGCAAGGTAATCGGCCACATAGCTTTCTCCTTCCGAATCCTGGGACGACATGTTGCTCTATCTGCAGGAGGACAGCTCAAAACAAAGACAAGAGATATTTGTGTGATACGGTGTTCAAAACCTTCGGGAGGTTATATAATGAATTTTTACCGACCAAAATACGTGTCGTGTACGAAAACGGAGTCCGGAGAGCGCACGAGGTGCCCATGAGGTAGGGGGCGCGCCCAGGGGGGTAGGGCGCGCCCTCCACCCTCGTGTCCTTCCCGGACTACTTCTTATTTTTCTATCTTTCTAAATATTCCAAAACGGAGAAATATTGCCTTAAAAACTGTTTTGGAGTCGGTTTACTTACCGTACCACCTACCTATTCCTTTTCGGAGTCTGAAACGTTCCGGAAAGTGTCCCTTATGTATTCCTCCGAGGTTATGGTTTCAATAACATTGGTTTCTACATTTATGGTATTACATGAGATATAATGTTTGATTATTTGACCGTTCACCACCTTCGGATTTGTGCCTTCGAAGTTGTTCATTTTTATGGCACCGGAACGATAGACCTCCTCGATAACGTAAGGACCTTCCCATTTAGAGAGAAGTTTTCCTGCCAAAAATCTTAAACGAGAGTTGTATAGCAATACATAATCACCTACATTAAACTCACCCTTTTGTATCCTGTTATCATGCCATCTTTTAACTTTTTCTTTAAACAACTTGGCATTTTCGTAGGCTTGGGTTCTCCATTCATCAAGTGAGCTAATATCAAATAACCTCTTCTCACCGGCAAGTTTAAAATCATAATTGAGCTCTTTAATATCCCAATATGCCTTGTGTTCTAGCTCGAGAGGTAAGTGACATGCTTTTCCATAAACCATTTTATACGGAGACATACCCATAGGATTTTTATATGCAGTTCTATAGGCCCATAATGCATCATCAAGTTTCTTGGACCAATTCTTTCTAGATCTATTAACAGTATTTTGCAAAATTAATTTGAGCTCTCTATTACTCAATTCTACTTGACCACTAGACTGAGGGAGATAAGGGGATGCAATTCTATGATTAACATCATACTTAGCAATCATTTTACGGAAAGCACCATGAATAAAATGTGAACCACCATCAGTCATTAAATATCTAGGGACTCCAAATCTTGGAAAAATAACTTCTTCAAGCATTTTAATAGAAGTGTTATGATCAGCACTACTAGTTGGAATAGCTTCTACCCACTTAGTAACGTAATCAACAACAACTAAAATATGTGTATATCCATTAGAGGAAAGAAAAGGTCCCATATAGTCAAAGCCCCAAACATCAAATGGTTCAATAACGAGTGAATAGTTCATAGGCATTTCTTGACGTCTACTAATATTGCCAATTCTTTGACATTCATC
Organism: Triticum urartu; assembly: GCF_003073215.2. Classification (NCBI taxonomy): domain Eukaryota; kingdom Viridiplantae; phylum Streptophyta; class Magnoliopsida; order Poales; family Poaceae; genus Triticum; species Triticum urartu. The sequence continues at coordinate 408,002,851 of NC_053026.1, forward strand.
ACAACATAAGACAAACTTACGGGCATCCTTGAAGAGAGTAGGCCAATAAAACCAGATTGCAATACCTTATGTGCAGTTCTATCTCCAGCATGGTGTCCTCCATAAGCTTCAGAGTGACACTTGCGTAGGATCTGTACCTGTTCATGCTCAGGTACACAACGTCTAATAACACCATCTAATCCTTCTTTATAAAGATGTGGGTCATCCCAAAAGTAATGCTTCAAATCATAGAAGAACTTTTTCTTTTGCTGATATGTGAAACTAGGTGGTATAAACTTAGCAACAATGTAATTAGCATAATCAACATACCATGGAGCAGTATGAGAAGCATTTATGACACTTAATTGCTCATCAGGAAAGCTATCATCAATAGGTAGTGGGTCATCAAGCACATTTTCTAACCTAGACAAGTTGTCTGCAATGGGGTTCTCAGCTCCCTTTCTATCAACAATATGTAAGTCAAATTCTTGTAGCAAGAGAACCCATCTAATAAGTCTAGGTTTAGCATCTTTCTTTTCCATAAGATATTTAATAGCAGCATGATTAGTGTGAATAGTTACTTTAGAATCAACAATATAAGGTCTGAACTTATCACAAGCAAATACAACTGCTAAGAATTCTTTTTCAGTAGTAGCATAATTTCTTTGAGCATTGTCTAGGGTTTTACTAGCATATTGAATAACGTTTAATTTCTTATCAACTCTTTGTCCTAGAACAGCACCTACAACATAATCACTAGCATCACACATAATTTCGAAGGGTAAATTCCAATCAGGTGGCTAAACAATAGGTGCAGAGATCAATGCTTTCTTAAGTATTTCAAATGCTTCTACACAATCATCATCAAAGACAAATGGTATATCTTTTTGTAACAAATTAGTCAGAGGCCGAGAAATTTTTGAGAATTCCTTAATGAACCTTCTATAAAATCCGGCGTGACCAAGGAAACTTCTTATACCTTTGCTGTCCTTGGGGCATGGCATCTTTTCAATAGCATCAACCTTGGCTTTATCAACTTCAATACCTCTTTCAGAAATTTATGCCCCAAGACAATACCTTCATTAACCATAAAGTGGCACTTTTCCCAATTCAAGACAAGATTAGTTTCTTCACATCTCTGCAAAACTCGATCAAGGTTGCTCAAGCAATCATCAAAAGAAGATCCATAGACGGAGAAATCATCCATGAAAACCTCACAAATCTTTTCACAAAAGTCAGAGAATATAGCCATCATGCATCTTTGGAAGGTAGCAGGTGCATTACATAAACCAAAAGGCATACGTCTATAAGCAAAAGTACCAAAAGGGCAAGTAAAAGTAGTCTTTGATTGATCCTTGGCTGACACAGGTATTTGAGAAAAACCAGAATAACCATCTAGAAAGCAAAAATGTGTGTGTTTGGATAATCTTTCTAGCATCTGATCAATAAAAGGTAAGGGGTAATGATCCTTTTTAGTGGCCTTATTTAATTTGCGGAAATCAATTACCATCCTATAACCTGTAATAATTCTTTGAGGAATCAATTCATCTTTATCATTAGGAACGACAGTAATACCTCCCTTCTTAGGGACACAATGGACATGACTTACCCACTGACTATCAGCAACGGGATAAATTATACCTGTCTCAAGGAGCTTTAGTATTTCCTTTCTTACCACTTCCTTCATTTTAGGATTCAGCCGTCGTTGATGATCACGAACTGGTTTAGCATCTTCTTCCAAATTTATTTTATGTTGACATAGAGTGGGACTAATGCCCTTAAGATCATCAAGAGTATACCCAATAGCAGCACTGTGCTTCTTTAGAGTTTTCAATAATCTCTCTTCCTCATGCTCTGAAAGGTTAGCACTAATAATAACAGGATATGTCTTTTTCTCATCAAGATAAGCATATTTAAGAGTATCAGGCAACGGTTTAAGCTCAAACACGGGATAACCCTTGGGTGGAGGAGGATCCCCTAGGATTTCAACAGGCAAATTGTGTTTCAGAATAGGTTCCTGTTTAAAGAATACTTCATCTATTTCCCTTCTTTCATTCATAAACATATCATTTTCATGGTCTAGCAAATATTGTTCTAAAGGATCACTAGGAGGTACGGCAATAGAAGCAAGACCAATAATTTCATCCTTACTAGGTAATTATTCTTCACGGTGTTGTCTACTAAATTTAGAGAAATTAAATTCGTGAGACATATCATCTAAACCGATAGTAACAAAATCCTTTTTGCAATATATCTTAGCATTAACAGTGTTTAAGAAGGGTCTACCAAATATAATGGGACAAAAGCTATCTTGTGGGGAACCAAGAACAAGAAAATCAGCAGGATATTTAGTTTTCCCACACAAGACTTCAACATCCCTAACAATTCCCATTGTTGAAATAGTATGTCTATTGGAAAGTTTAATTGTGACATCAATATCTTCTAACTCAACGGGTGCAATGTCATGCATAATTTCTCTATATAGGCCAATAGGTATTGCACTAGCACTGGCACCCATATCACATAAACCATGATAACAATGATCTCCTATTTTAACAGAAATAACAGGCATGCCTACCACATGTCTAGGTTTATCTTCAGCACAAGGTTTAGCAATTCTAGCAGTTTCATCACGGAAATAAATAACATGCCCATCAATATTATCAGCCAAGAGATCTTTAACAATAGCAATATCAGGTTCAACTTTAATTTGCTCAGAAGGTGTATAATTTTTAATATTGCTTTTACGAACCATAGTTGAAGCTTTAGCATGATCCTTTATCCCGACAGGGAAAGGTGGTTTCTCAACATAAGAAGTAGGAACAATAGGATCATTATAAGTGATAGTCTTTTCTTCAACTTTAATAGGTGCAGCTACTTTTACTTCTATGGGAGGATGATATTTAAACCACTTCTCCTTGGGGAGATCAACATAAGTAGCAAAATATTCACAGAAAGAAGCTACTATCTCCGAGTCAAGTCCATATTTAGTGCTAATTTACGGAAAACATCGGTATCCATAATAGATTTAACACAATCAAACCTAGCTGTCATACCTGACTCCTTACCTTTGTCGAGGTCCCAATCTTCAGAGTTGCGTTTAATTCTTTCCAATAAATCCCATTTGAATTCAATAGTCTTCATCATAAAAGAGCCAACACAAGAAGTATCAAGCATGGTGTGATTGCTATCAGAAAGCCGAGCATAAAATTTTTGAATAATCATTTCTCTTGAGAGCTCATGATTGGGGCAGGAATATAACATTGATTTAAGCCTCCCCCAAGCTTGAGCGATGCTTTCTCCTTCATGAGGCCAAAAATTACATATATAATTGCGATCACGATGAACAAGATGCATAGGATAAAACTTCTGATGAAATTCCAATTTCAATTGTTTGTAGTTCCATGACCCCGTATCATCACATAGCCTATACCATGTCGATGGGTCTCCCTTCAAAGATAAAGGGAAGACCTTCTTCTTAACAACATCTTCGGGTACACCTGCAAGCTTAAATAATCCACAAACTTCATCCACATATATTAGATGCTCATCAGGATGCTTTGTTCCATCTCCTACAAAAGGATTAGCTAGCAGTTTTCTATCATACCTGAAGGAATTTCGAAGCAGACATTTCCATTTTCAGTAGGTTCAGTAGGTTGAGGAGCAACTCTTTGCTCTACTGGTCGGGGTGAAGATACCCCGAACAAGCCCCTCAGAGGATTACTATACATAGTAACAAGTGACAGTAAATGTCAGCACACTATATAAAATTTTCCTTACCAAATTCCACCAACCAAAGGCGCTTCACTCCCCGGCAACGGCGCCAGAAAAGAGTCTTGATGACCCACAAGTATAAGGGATCTATCGTAGTCCTTTCGATAAGTAAGAGTGTCGAACCCAACGAGGAGCAGAAGGAAATAATAAGCGGTTTCCAGCAAGGTATTCTCTGCAAGTACTGAAATAAGTGGTAACAGATAGTTTTGTGATAGGATAATTTGTAACGAGCAACAAGTAACAAAAGTAAATAAAGTGCAACAAGGTGGACCAATCCTTTTTGTATCAAAGGACAAGCCTGGACAAACCCTTATATGATGTAAAGCGCCCCCGAGGACACATGGGAATATCGTCAAGCTAGTTTTCATCACGTTCATATGATTCACATTCGGTACTTTGATAATTTGGTATGTGGGTGGACCGGTGCTTGGGTACTGTCCTTACTTGGACAAGCATCCCACTTATGATTAACCTCTATTGCAAGCATCCACAACTACAACAAAAGTATTAAGGTAAACCTAACCATAGCATGAAACATATGGATCCAAATCAGCCCCTTACGAAGAAACGCATAAACTAGGGTTTAAGCTTCTGTCACTCTAGCAACCCATCATCTACTTATTACTTACCAATGCCTTCCTCTAGGCCCAAATAATGGTGAAGTGTTATGTAGTCGATGTTCACATAACACCACTAGAGGAGAGACACCGTACACCTCATCAAAATATCGAACGAATACCAAATTCACATGACTACTAATAGCAAGACTTCTCCCATGTCCTCAGGAACAAACGTAACTACTCACAAAGCATAATCATGTTCATAATCAGAGGGGTATTAATATGCATATAGGATCTGAACATATGATCTTCCACCAAATAAACCAACTAGCATCAACTACAAGGAGTAATTAACACTACTAGCAACCTACTAGCACCAATCCCGGACTTGAAGACAAGAATTGGATACAAGAGATGAACTAGGGTTTTGAGAGGAGATGGTGCTGATGAAGATGTTGATGGAGATTGCCCTCTCCCGATGAGAGGAGCGTTGGTGATGACGATGGCGATGATTTCCCCCTCCAGGAGGGAAGTTTCCCCGGCAGAGCAGCTCTGCCGGAGCCCTAGATTGGTTCCGCCAAGGTTCCGCCTCGTGGCGGCGGAGTTTCATCCAAGGAGATGGCTTATGATTTTTTTTCTCATCGAAAGACTTCATATAGCAGAAGATGGACATCGGAGGGCCACCAGGGGGCCCATGAGGTAGGAGGCGCCCCCCACCCTCGTGGGCAGGGTGTGGCCCCCTGGTGAACTTCTTGCGCTTAGTATTTTTTATATATTCTGAAAACAAGATGGGGTTTTCATCATATTGCATGAGTTTATCCCTCTACATCATGTCATCTTGCTTAAAGCATTACTCTGTTCTTATGAACTTAATACTCTAGATGCATGCTGGATAGCGGTCGATGTGTGGAGTAATAGTAGTAGATGCAGGCAGGAGTCGGTCTACTTGTCTCGGACGTGATGCCTATATACATGATCATACCTAGATATTCTCATAACTGTGCTCAATTCTGTCAATTGCTCAATAGTAATTTGTTTACCCACCGTGAATACTTATGCTCTCGAGAGAAGCCACTAGTGAAACCAATGGCCCCGGGTCTATCCTCCATCATATTAATCTTCCAACACTTAGTTATTTTTATTGCATTTTATTTTACTTTGCATCTTTATCATAAAAATACCAAAAATATTATCTTATCATATCTATCAGATCTCACTCTCGTAAGTGACCGTGTAGGGATTGACAACCCCTTATCGCGTTGGTTGCGAGGATTTATTTGTTTGTGTAGGTGTGAGGGACTCGTGTGTGGCCTCCTACTGGATTGATACCTTGGTTCTCAAAAACTGAGGGAAATACTTACGCTACTTTGCTGCATCACCCTTTCCTCTTTAAGGGAAAACTTACGCTACAGCGACATTTTGGGACGAACAATTTTTTTCCTGTCATGCTTATGACACTTCTATGACGATAATTGTGAAAAACCCGGTGTCATCATAGATGTGGTGGGCTCCTACTTCTATGACAAAAAATCATGACAGAAAATGGGCTTTCCGTCCTGGGAGGGCCGGAGACGCAGATGCATGGCATTCTTTGGGCCGTCCATGACAGAAAAACCATGGTAGAAGCGAGGGTGAGGTAAATATCAGGGAGTTCCCGGTGACGGTGGGTGGTCGGGGGCCGAGTGATGTGTGTTTCTGTCATACACGTACGCACGTGTGTGAGGCGCTGCGCTCTAACTCAATCCGAGCGAGGCGTTCTCTTACTGAACCCGAGCGATTGCACTGCAGGCTACGCGTTACTGAACCTGAGCGATCGATCCCTTGTTGTTAACTGAACCCAATCGAGTGATTCCTTCGCTACTACTGCTAACTGAAGTCGATCGATGCTGCCTCTCGATGAACAGTAGCGTTGTTGGGGGGGTTTGGATGAATAGTTCCTGGTGGGGGGTTGGATGAACAGGACCCGGTGGTAGTAGAGGTCGTTGCCGCTGGATGAACAAGACCCTGATCGATCGAGCCAGTTGGGGGTGGATGAACAGGACCCCGTGGAGGGCTGGATGAACAAGACGACCCCGTGGAGGGCTGTTTGAATAGTATCCGGTGGAGGGCTAGATGAACAGTAGCCCGTGAAGGGGTGGTTGAACAGGACCCGATGGAGAGGTCTGGTTGAACAGTAGCCAGTGGAGGAGCGGTGGAGGCTGGATGGATAGGAGCCCGTGGATGAACAGTTGCAGGTGGAGTCTGGAGGAGGTCGACTATGGATGAACAGTAGCCTGTGGAGGCTGGAGGAGGTCGACGGTGGAGATGAACAGTATCCCATGGAGTCCCATTTTGCGGTACACCACACCCCTCCCAATGAACAGGACCCCGTTTCGACCGTAGCGCTCCCACACAAGTCCGTTTGCTCCGTTTTGCGGTACGCCACACCCCTCCCGATCAACAGGACCCCGTTTCGACCGTAGGAGGACAAAGAGAAGTCCGTTTCCTCCGTTTTACGGTACGCCAGACCCCTCCCGATGAACATGATCCGTTTCAACCGTGGCCGGTCGAACACAAGGCCGTTTACTCCGTTCTGTAGTATGCGAGGCCTCGTTTTGACCGGCTGTTCCGTCCAAGCCGGTTGGCTCCCGATGAAGATGATGTATTCTGTTGCCTCTCGATGAACATGACGCATTCCGTTGCCTCCCCATGAACACGACAACGCAGTTTCTCCTTTCTGACCCAGCCATGTACACGAGCCTTGGCCGTACGTATGCGCGAGTAGGCGTTCGAGACCCCGCCCGTATGTATGTACGTGGCCGATTTACTTTTTTGCACCCTGGCCGTTGTATGTACGTGTGCACGATATTAACGGGACTGCGTGACATGCTACGTGCGCGCCTCTACTACAACACATGTCCTTCCTTACACGGCCATGGTTCATCGCTGCAGCCTGCAGACAGACCGATTGACCAGTATGTACGTACACGTTAGCGACTAGAATGACAATGCTACGTACGCTTCGACCAGGTGTGTCCTGACTGTCAGGCACTTCCTTGCGTGCGAAGATGTAGCTAGTGGGTCCCAGCAATCAGGGGGCGAATCATTTTGTTGCCCGTAATATGGAGGTACTTCCTTGCGTGTGAAGATGTACCTGGTGGGTCCCAGCAGTCAGGGAGGAAACAATTTTTTTTGCGAAATACGGTGGCCCGTCCGGTGGGTCCCTGCTCTCAGGTGGAGGAATCATTATTTTTCGCATAATAAGGAGGCACTTCCTTGCTACAGCCGTGGACCCAGCTGTCAGCCTCTCCACGTATAGTACTCTTCCGATGGAAGTCGTTCCTTGACCACGTTGACCACGCCGCGCCGAGAGCACCATGGCGGTGGACGACGGCGAGGCCTAGGAAGGGGACGACGCAGAGCCGGGGAAGACATGGTAGTGGATGCCCACGCGGAGAGGAGTACGAGGGTTCACTGGTTCGGCTGCGGCGTGGGGCTGTCGTCACCGTAGAATAACAGGGGGTGTGGGTTAGTGGAGGGATGGCCTGGCCAGCGGTGGGAGTAGTAGGGGCGGTGAGGCCTTTGCGGCAGCACAACCGGCCACAGGAGGCAGGAGCAGGCGGCACGACCAGCGCTGCTTTGGGCGGCTGGAGCAAGAAGACCAGAGGTTGAAGAAGCACTATGGCCGTTGGATGGACATCGTACGGTCACTGGAGCTAGAATCGTTCATATTGACTAAGTTGACAAAGCTCTCCGTCTCCGTCAACTTAGTAGGCCCACAAGTCATCTTCCCACTATGGTGGGTCCCAGCTAGCAAGGGGAGTATTCATTTTTTGTGCGTAATAAGGAGGCACTTCCTTGCGTGCGAAGATATAGCTAGCGGGTCCGAGCTGTCAGTGGGGGGAACGTTTTTTTTGGGAAATACAGAGGCCCTTCCGGTGGGTCTCAGCTGTCAGGTGGAGGAATCATTATTTTGCGCGTAATAAGGAGGCATTTCCTTGTGTGCGGTCGTGGACCCAGCTGTCAGCCTCTCCACGTACCGTCCACTTCTGATGGATGTCGTTCATTGACCATGTTGACCACGCCACGCCAGGAGCACCAGGGTGGTGGACGACGGCGAGGCCTAGGAAGGGAACGACATGGAGCTGGGTAAGACGCGACAGTGGATGCCCATGCTGAGGGGAGTACGAGCTCTAACTGGTCGGCTGCGGGTTGAGGCTGATGTCGGCGGAAAATAACAGGATGTGCGGGTGGGTAGAGGGATGGGCTGACGGCAGCACAACCGGCCACGGGAGGAGGGAGCAGGCAGTCCCGCCGGCACTGGTTTGGGCGGCTGGAGCAGGAAGATCAGAGATTGAAGAAGCACGGCGGCCATTGGATGGACATCCAACAGTCACTTATGCTAGAATCGTGTGTTGACTGACAAAGCCTTGAGTAAACAAGTCAGCCTCAAAGTTTGTGGCGTGCACAGCCCATTTGCTATTATTTTTATAATTTTTACTCATTTCTAATTCATATGGAATTTATTGCAGCCCATTTTCCATTTTTAGAATTGTTGCCCATTTTTTGGTTAGTACCAGGGTTAAAAATTGAACTAAAAATGTGCAAAATTTTGAAAATTCACAAATTTTTGCCAGGGAACAAAATATTCTTAATCAAAAAATTTGTAGCCATACTAAAACAAATTTAAAAATAAATTAGTACCATGTCATGTTAAAATCCAATGAAATATAAAATATCAGTGAAGAACAAAAACAAAAAAAGAAGCTAATTTCCCATTTGCTATATTTTTTTGGAATTTTCAACCCCTTTGATATTACTTTTAACAGATACTGACCATACTCTTTGGCCAGGCCGGAATGCATCCCTCCTCATCTTGAAAGATTTACAGCCGAGTAAGTCGGAGAAAACAAATAGGCCTAGCTTTGGGTATTCTTCAAAAAGAAATGGTGGGCTACCTATTTTCCCAAAGAAAAAACTGCTGGGCTGGTCATGTTATCAGATGGGCCACAGAGACCGCACAACCCAATTTATAGCCTGCATCCTAAAAAAATGTTGTGCAATTCTGTCGTTAATTGACTATACGTTGAAAATGATGTTGGTCCCAGATATCAGCAGGGTGGATTAGAGTAAAAAATGAGGGGTGCATCTGAGTAGTAAAAGAGGCGCTTGCTTGTGTTCGAGAGTGGACTTGGTGAGTCCATACTGTCATACTCACAACTACAGTCCTCTCCCGATTCACTATCTTTATGGCACGAAAGAACTAGGCATCGGAGCAACTACGTGCTCTGGAGTCGGGTCCCTTATTTTTTTCCGCTGGATCCGCTCACCAGTGTAGGGCACCGGTGCGAGATGTAGTAACAGTTGTCTTTACCCTTGTTTTGGCATACATAGTGGACGGCCTTAGTGCTATTAGTTCTATGTTACTAAATTTGTGCATGTACACACCTATTAGTATCAATTTGTTGTCATCCAAACACTGTCGCTATGCTGTTGCAGTTATATTTACCTTCCTCATAAAATGTTCAATTTGTTATTTATTCTACATGAGTAAGAACTTGTAGCGTCGTTTTAGTTAATTATAGCTTCTGATGTTCCAGAATTTGGTTGTTGTCTTAGTAGCAATTAATTCATTTGCACATTGATCTTTTTGAGAAGATATGTCATAATTAACATGTTTCTTCAGTTTTTCAAAATAAGCATTGGTGATTTTCTATGTTGCTATAAACCCATTTCCCCTACAATTGTTACTGATCTAGTTTTAAATATTATAGGATGAACGGAAGTGTTCTTACTTGGAGTGGGTTGATCAAGAGTGGCCACAGTCTTTGAAGATGTGCCTAGCGAAGCTCTGGAGCATGTATGAGGAAGAGAACAGATGTAGGCTTAGAGAAACTGTTGTCAACGCTGAAGAATATTTGAAGATGCGGGATAAAAAGTTGAAGGTGGAGAATGAGCTCATATTTTTTAAATCAGACTTTGCTAAGATGGTGTTGGTGAAGGAGGAGGCACTTTCCCAGTTGGCCGGTGCAAAACAGGTTCTTACTGAACTGAAAGCAGAGGTGGATAAGATGAGCCTGGATGATCTCGATTAGGGAAATGAATATATTGTTCTTATGATGTTGAACTAGCTACTTGTTGTATTGTGCTATTTTCATGTAGCTACCGTACTGTGATGTTATAATATATTTATGTGCCTGAAATGAAATTGGCAAACAACTATTCGATATGAAATGTGAATTTGCATAATACTGGAATTATTAATTGTAAACTAATAAACCTGCTAAATGTGCCATGGACCTTTGCAAATGGTCCTAGCAGTAAAATCGCTTGCGATGGATAGCCCAACGCCACACAGTTTTCTTCATCAAATCATGTGTGATATAGTTGATAAAAGCAAACAGTTAACCAAGGCAGACCGTGTGTGATAGTTTCACCTTTCACACACGAGCCTACACATAAAAGTGTGTGGGATGTACGTACGAACGGAAACGTTTTCTCTGGATTGACTGTGTGGGATGTACATAAGAACGGAAACGTATTCCTTGGATTGATTATGTGTGATATAAATATGAACGAAATATTTTTTTGGGATTCACCGCGTGGGATGTACATACCTACGTAAATGTTTTCTGGGTCGTGTGGGAAGGACCCCCCCTATCGCCCACACTCACTTGGCGACGGTTCCAAATGCCATCGCGGAAAAGGGTTAAAACCATTTGTATAGCATCGACATGCACCAGTGATGTCTCAATAAGTAAATATAAATATCTACTTGAGTCATCCTTGAAGATAAATAAATCCACCGCTTGCAACAACACTTATTGGATGACACACATCAATATGCATGTTCCAATTATTACGCTGCTCGTTCATTATGGCATGTGGACGGTATTTTAGTTTACTTTATTGTTTGGATGAAAGTTGCAAGTGTCAGATGATACATAATGAGATGACTTCAAAAATCCATCAGTATGGAATTTCTCCATGCTGGTTTCTCCAATGTGACTAAATGTAGTGTCACACATGTGGTATTCTTTTAGTCTTGCGGAATTTAAATGTTACTTTTATGGATGTTCAATTTTATCACCAATATTCGTAACATACATGCTATTCACAATAGGAGTGTGGCCTTTTAGTTATTCATAACAACGAACAAAAATATATTCTCTTATGAACAACCCCTTTTGCAATAATCATTATGCAATAGGATAGAGTATACAAAACTCTAAAATGAACTATGAAAATAAACATAGAGGTAATACATTGATGGGAAGTATTGTAGATTTTATAAAGTTTCCATCACATCTTTTAGCCTCATCATGTGTTGGTCATTTAGGCTAGTTGTAAGTTCTTGCAATGATTCGCAACAACATGCAATCAAGTCGATATCCTTTGTGATCAACTTTTAACCACAATATCAAAGAATTAGTGATCAACAGTCACGATTCTCAAGAATAACACTTACTTGACCAATTCTCCCTACATCTTATAACTTGTACAACATTCATACCTGAGCTGGACATTTCAGACTTCTTTTCTTTCTGCGTTTTACTTCTTATAGTGTTATTTCCAGTATTTCTTCTACTCACAAAATAAGCATCCAACTTTAAGAGTGGCGTGAGCCCCGAACTTCCCTAGGCATGTAAGTCTCATTACATCCTTCAGATTTGTTTTTCTATTTAAGTTTTTCACTATCAACACATGACTAGCATTCTTTAGGATCCGGTGTACTCCAGTCTTAAATAGTTGAATGCTTCACTATAACTGGCAAGCAAACACTTCTTTAGATATCACATATCTTTCATGCTTTGTTTGTTTCTAAAAACATTTTTCAGTTCCAAGAATATCGCATGATTATCCCAAATGTTTTTGAAGTTTGGGTTTCTTGGAGGCAAGTAGACCGTAATAGGATTCTAGCCTTTTGGATCAAAGGTCACGAGTCTCGTCATCCATAGCATCAGAAAGAGAATACTGTAAGAATGCAGTAGGACATAATCCTTCTTGGCACTTTAGAGGGCAATCCTATGATTATGTGTACCAATTGTAAAAATTCAACCAGATAAAACAACTAATTAATTTCAATAGGAAAGGTGGAGCCGCGAGCCATTATTCTACAACTATAATGCAAACTATACTTTAGGCATTGTTCATAATAAAGGTGCACTAGTGTTAATACAATTTTAATATAAAGTGCGCTCCCACTCTAATAAATATCTCTCATAATTGAAAGTGAGTGATTCAAGATCCTGATCCTATTCATAGCCATTGATGGTAGCATCACTGATGACATGAACTTCAACCGATAGGCAAACTCTTCGATCATATCTCCATATGACTCTTGTTCATATTTTGATGCTTTGTTCCCCGAGCTCAGGACGATTCTTCTAGAACTTCAAGATAACTGAGTGTTTCTGCTGTGAGGTCTTACCTTCACCTGCTTACACTTAACCCTTCGTTTGTACTCATGTTAGCATGACACACTCCGGAAAGCTACGTGTTGTAGACAGTTGCTACACTAGGAAGAGCACTAGGTACTTGATATTTTCTGTGAGAGATCACCCCAATAATTGACTACTGCGCAATCAAAGGGTGCAAGCAACAAAGGGATAAACATCTCAGGCAATTCATAAGTAGCATGATATGGTATAGCCCGGGCACCGGGATCGTCTCCATGATCCTCTGAGGTCTTCATGAAAATTCTTCAAAAACGTTGTCATGGAGACAATTTTGAAAACTACCGCCATGGCAACACCTCTGGTCTCCTGTGCCCGATGAAGCCTTCAAACGCCAGGATCCTCCATAGCAAGTCCATCACTCCATCGATAAACAAAACGAGGTTGACACGTAGGTCATTAAAGTGACAATCCTTTGGCTCCAGCCATCATGTGGTACTGTGACGCACAGGTCACTAAACATTATGATACGTCTCCAACGTATCTATAATTTTTGATTTTTCCATGCTATTATATTATCTGTTTTGGATGTTTTATATGCATTAATGTGCTATTTTATATTATTTTCAGGACTAACCTATTAACCTAGAGCCTAATGCCAGTTTCTGTTTTTTCATTGTTTTTGAGTTTCGCGGAAAAGGAATACCAAATGGAGTCCAAACAGAATGAAACCTTCGCGATGATTTTTCTTGGACGAGAAGACAACCAGAAGACTTGGAGATGAAGTCGGAGGAGCCATGAGGGGGCCACAAGGACGGTGGGCGCGTCCCCCACCCTTGTGGGCCCCCCATGACCCTCCTGACCTAATTCTTCCACCTATATATTCCCAAATATCCCCAAACTATCAGAGGCATCCATGAAAACACTTTTCCATGGCGGCAACCTTCTGTACCCGTGAGATCCCATCTAGGGACCTTTTCCGGCACCCTGCCGGAGGGGGATTCGATCACGGAGGGCTTCTACATCAACTCTATTGCCCTTTCGATGAAGCACGAGTAGTTTACCACAGACCTACGATTCCATAGCTAGAGCTAGATGGCTTCTTATCTCTCTTTGATTCTCAATACCAGGTTCTCTGATACGTCTCCAACGTATCTATAATTTTTGATTGTTTCATGCTATTATATTATCTGTTTTGGATGTTTATGGGATTTATTATACACTTTTATATTATTTTTGGGACTAACCTATTAACCGGAGGCCCATCCCAAATTGTTGTTTTCTTGCCTATTTCAATGTTTCGAAGAAAAGGAATATCAAACGGAGTCCAAACGGAATGAAACCTTTGGGAGAGTTATTTTTGGAACGTAAGCAATCCAGGAGACTTGGAGTATACGTTAGGGAAGCTTCAAGGTGGCCACGAGGCAGGGAGGCACGCCTGCCCCCCTGGGCGCGCCCCCACCCTCGTGGGCCCCTCGTGGCTCCCCTGACTAACTTCTTTCGCCTATATATATCAATATACCCTAAAACATCGGGGAACAGAATAGATCGGGAGTTCCGCCGCCAGAAGCCTCCGTAGCCACCGAAAACCAATCTAGACCCGTTCCGCCACCCTGCCGGAGGGGGGAATCCCTCTCCGGTGGCCATCTTCATCATCCCGGCACTCTCCATGACGAGGAGGGAGTAGTTCACCCTCGGGGCTGAGGGTATGTACCAGTAGCTATGTGTTTGATCCCTCTCTCTTGTGTTCTTGAGGTGGTACGATCTTGATGTATCGCGAGCTTTGCTATTATATTTGGATCTTATGATGTTTCTCCCCCTCTACTCTCTTGTGATGAATTGAGTTTTCCCTTTGAAGTTATCTTATCGGATTGAGTCTTTATGGATTTGAGAACACTTGATGTATGTCTTGCATGTGCTTATCTGTGCTGACAATGGGATATCACGTGATTCACTTGATGTATGTTTTGGTGATCAACTTGCGGGTTCCGCTCAAGAACTTATGCATAGGGGTTGTCACACGTTTTCGTCTTGACTCTCCGGTAGAAACTTTGGGGCACTCTTTGAAGTTCTTTGTGTTGGTTGAATAGATGAATCTGAGATTGTGTGATGCATATTGTATAATCATACCCACAGATACTTGAGGTGACATTAGAGTATCTAGGTGACATTAGGGTTTTGGTTGATTTGTGTCTTAAGCTGTTATTCTAGTACGAACTCTATGATAGATTGAACGGAAAGAATATCTTCGTGTTATTTTACTACGGACTCTTGAATAGATCGATCAGAAAGGATAACTTTGAAGTGGTTCCGCACCGTACCATAATCTCTTCGTTTGTTCTCCGCTATTAGTGACTTTGGAGTGACTCTTTGTTGCATGTTGAGGGATAGTTATATGATCCAATTATGTTATTATTGTTGAGAGAACTTGCACTAGTGAAAGTATGAACCCTAGGCCTTGTTTCCTAGCATTGCAATGCCGTTTGTGCTCACTTTTACGACTTGCTACCTTGCTGTTTTTATATTTTTAGATTACAAAAACCTTTATCTACCATCCATATTGCACTTGTATCACCATCTCTTCGTCGAACTAGTGCACCTATACAATTTACCATTGTATTGGGTGTGTTGGGGACACAAGAGACTCTTTGTTATTTGGTTGCAGGGTTGCTTGTTAAAGACCATCTTCATCCTACGCCTCCAACGAATTGATAAACCTTAGGTCATCCACTTGAGGGAAATTTGCTACTGTCCTACAAACCTCTGTACTTGGAGGCCCAACAACGTCCACAAGAAGAAGGTTGTGTAGTAGACATCAAGCTCTTTTCTGGCGCCGTTGTCGGGGAGGTTAGTGCTTGAAGGTATATCTTTAGATCTTGCAATCGAATCTTTTTGTTTCTTGTTTTAGCACTAGTTTAGTTTATAAAAGAAAATTACAAAAAAAGGAATTGAGTTTGCCTCATACGCTTCATCTTTTTAATATTTTTCGTGAGAATGATGGAAAGGAAAATTGTGCTCAAGTGCTAGAAGAACAAGTCTATAAAATGTTTGGCACTAAATCTTTGAATGATGAGCATGATTGCAATGTTGTTAGTATGAAATCCTTCAATATCCATAGTACTAATGATTATTGCACTAGTCATAATGAAAATGTATCTTATAAGCATGTCAACTTTTGTGGAATATATAGAGCCTGAAAGCACACACCAATTAGGGAAAAGAGATTTTGCAAGAGGCATAAGTATTTGGAAACTAAGTGGTTGCAAGAGAGGCTAGATGTTTGTGCTGAAAATTTAAAATTTCTTCACCATACTTGTGAACTTTGCCATGAACATGGTCATTTAAATCTCTGATGCAAATTGTTCCATGATCGTATCGTGTCCAAAAATTGTGATGATTTGATTTCCCTTGCACATCATAATGAACTTAGTTTGGTTTTGGGTTATGAAGAATGAAACGTATAACTAAGCATATTCCAGAATATAACCTTGAGAAATTCCTCGATATTGATCTAGAAGAAATTTTTATGTATTGTGCGGTGAATTGCATTGAAAATCCTTATATTGCCAATTACATAAAGAAAAGAAAACAAATAGAGGATGAAGATAATACTAATGAAAGGGAAGAGGCTTCCCAATATCCTCCTATTATTTCTTATGATGAATCAGGTAACGAGGAGGAGCCTTCTATTCAACCAATCTCATCAATAAAGAGCTCCAAAAAGAGGATTGAACCCACACATAATGTGAAGAAGAAAAAGAAAAGACGGAGAAGTCAAGGTGAAAGGGTATCCCTCCCAAATGATGTTGCCCCTATTACTCATTGTGATGATGATAATTGCTATACTATTGGTGCTATCCATACTATTAATGATGAGAGTGATTATGCTTATAATATGAAAAGTCCCAAGCTTGGGGATGCTATGTTTGATGAGAATGACATGTTTGAGAATATATTTGCTGCAATTAATGTTTTTCCCAAGCTTGGGGATGCTATGTTTAATGAAGATGATATTTTTAGCCTCCCAAGTTTTGATATGCAAATTTGTTATGATGATAGCATGCCCCCTACTTATGATGATTATATTGATGAAAGTGGGTTTGGATGAGTGTCAACTTTAGTAAGTAATGATCCCACTATTTTGGAGGGTATTGAATCTTATTGTGATAATTATGAAGGTGGATTTGGAGAGTTCATGACTTTATTTAGTAATGATTCCACTATCTTGGAAGAGGTTTCAATCGATTATGATGAGAACAAAGTTGCTACTTATGATGATTGTTGTGATGATACTTATGCTATAAAAAGTAGTGATGATTATACTTATAAAACTTGTCATGATTATGATTACCATTTTCTGAACATTACTCCTTTAATGTGGAAACAATTTATAGTATTCGAGTTTCTTATGATACTCCCACTATTCCGAATGAGAAGAATTTTGCTTATGTGGAGAGTAATAAAATTTCTATGCTTGTAGATCATGAAAAGAATGCTTTAGGTGCTGGTTATATTGTTTAATTCATTCATGATGCTATTGAAAATTATTATGAGGGAGGAATATATGCTTGTAGTAATTGAAATAATATCAAGTTTCCTCTCTATGTGCTTAAAGTTTTAAAGTTATGCCTGTTTTGCCTTCCTATGCTAGTTGATTATTGTTCACACAAGTTGTTTTCTCACAAAATACCTATGCATAGGAAGTGGGTTAGACTTAAATGTTCTAGTCATATTCTTCATGATGCTCTCTTTATGTTGCAATTCTTATCTTTTATGTGAGCATCATTGAAATCATCATGCCTAGCTAGGGGCGTTAAACGATAGCGCTTGTTGGGAGGCAACCCAATTTTATTTTTGTTCTTTGATTTTTGCTCCTGTTTAGTAATAAATAATTTATCTAGCCTATGTTATGATTGAGTTTTTATGTTTTAATTAGTGTTTGTGCCAAGTAGAACCTTTGGGAAGACTTGGGGAAAGTCTTTGCGATCTTGCTGTAAAAAACAGAAACTTTAGCGCTCACGAGATTTGCTGCCATATTTTAGTGGAGACTGATATTTAGTTAATTATTTTTGAAGATGATTAATAGACAAATTCCTCACATCCAGAAATTTATTTTAGAATTTTTGGGGTTCCATAAGTATACATTTGATCCAGATTACTACAGACTGTTCTGTTTTTGACAGATTCTGTTTTCTATGTGTTGTTTGCTTATTTTGATGAATCTATAAGTAGTATCGGAGGGTATGAACCATAGATAAGTTGGAATACAGTAGATATTACACCAATATGAATTTAGAATGAGTTCACAACAGTACCTAAGTGGTGATTTATTTTCTTATACTAACGGAGCTTACGAGTTCTCTGTTAAGTTTTGTGTTGTGAAGTTTTCAAGTTTTGGGTAAAGATTCGATGGACTATGGAATAAGGAGTGGCAAGAGACTAAGCTTGGGGATTACCAAGTCACCCCAAGGTAATATTCAAGGACAACCAAGAGCCTAAGCTTGGGGATGCCCCCGAAGGCATCCCCTCTTTCGTCTTCGTTCATCGGTAACTTTACTTGGAGCTATATTTTTATTCACCACATAATATGTGTTTTGCTTGGAGTGTCATTTTATTTTCTTTTGCTTTACTTTATGTTTGAATAAAATACCAATATGTGAGATTCTTAAATGTTAGAGAGTCTTCACATAGTTGCATAATTATTCGACTACTCATTGAGCTTCACTTATATCTTTTGGAGTAGTTTGTCATTTGCTCTAGTACTTCACTTATATCGTTTTAGAGCACGGCGGTGGTCTTATTTTGAAGAAATAGATGAACTCTCGTGCTTCACTTATATTATTTTGAGAGTCTTTAGAACAACATGGTAATTTTCTTTGGTTATGAAACTAGTCCTAATATGATGGGCATCCAAGATGGGTATAATAAAAACTTTCATATAAAGTGCGTTGAATACTATGAGAAGAGTGATACTTGATGATTGTTTTGAGATATGAAGATGGTGGATATTAGAGTCATGCTAGTTGAGTAGTTGTGAATTTGAGAAATGCTTGTGTTAAAGTTTGTGATTCCCGTAGCATGCACGTATGGTGAACCGTTATGTGATGAAGTCAGAGCATGATTTATTTATTGATTGTCTTCCTTATGAGTGGCGGTCGGGGATGACCGATGGTCTTTTCCTACCAATCTATCCCCCTAGAAGCATGCGCGTAGTACTTCGTTTTGATAACTAATAGATTTTTGCAATAAGTATGTGAGTTCTTTATGACTAATGTTGAGTCCATGGATTATACGCACTCTCACCCTTCCACCATTGCTAGCCTCTCTAGTACCGCGCAACTTTTGCCGGTACCATAAACCCACCATATACCTTCCTCAAAACAGCCACCAAACCTACCTATTATGGCATTTCTATAGCCATTCCGAGATATATTGCCATGCAACTTTCCACCGTTCCATTTATTATGACACGCTCCATCATTCTCATATTGCTATGCATGATCATGTAGTTGACATCGTATTTGTGGCAAAGCCACCGTTCATAATTCTTTCATACATGTCACTCATGAGTCATTGCACATCCCGGTACACCGCCGGAGGCATTCATATAGAGTCATATTTTGTTCTAAGTATCGAGTTGTAATTCTTGAGTTGTAAGTAAATAAAAGTGTGATGATCATCATTATTAGAGCATTGTCCCAGTGAGGAAAGGATGATGGAGACTATGATTCCCCCACAAGTCGGGATGAGACTCCGGACGAAAAATATAAAAAATAAAAGTGGCCAAAAATAAAAAAATAAAAAAGAAGGCCAAATAAAAAAATAATGAGAGAAAAAGAGAGAAGGGACAATGTTACTATCCTTTTCCACACTTGTGCTTCAAAGTAGCACCATGATCTTCATGATAGAGAGTCTCGTATGTTATCACTTTTATTTACTAGTGGGAATTTTTACATTATAGAACTTGGCTTGTATATTCCAATGATGGGCATCCTCAAAATTGCCCTAGGTCTTCATGAGCAAGCAAGTTGGATGCACACCCACTTAGTTCTTTTGTTGAGCTTTCATACACTTATAGCTCTAGTGCATCCGTTGCATGGCAATCCCTACTCACTCACATTGATATCTATCGATGGGCATCTCCATAGCCTGTTGATACGTCTAGTGATGTGAGACTATCTTCTACTTTTTATCTTCTCCACAACCACCATTCTATTCCACCTATAGTGCTATGTCCATAGCTCACGCTCATGTATTGCGTGAAGATTGAAAAAGTTTAAGAACATCAAAAGTATGAAACAATTGCTTGGCTTGTCATCGGGGTTGTGCATGATTGAAATATTTTATGTGATGAAGATGGAGCATAGCCAGACTATATGATTTTGTAGGGATAGCTTTCTTTTGCCATGTTATTTTGAGAAGACATGATTACTTTATTAGTATGCTTGAAGTATTATTATTTTCATGTCAGCATTAAACTTTTGTCTTGAATCTTTCGGATCTGAATATTCTTGCCACAATAAAGAGAATTACATGGATAAATATGTTAGGTAGCATTCCACATCAAAAATTCTGTTTTTATCATTTACCTACTCGAGGACGAGCATGAATTAAGCTTGGGGATGCTGATACGTCTCCAGCGTATCTATAATTTTTGATTGTTTCATGCTATTATATTATCTGTTTTGGATGTTTATGGGCTTTATTATACACTTTTATATTATTTTTGGGACTAACCTATTAACCGGAGGCCCAGCCCAAATTGTTGTTTTCTTGCCTATTTCACTATTTCGAAGAAAAGGAATATAAAACGGAGTCCAAAAGGAATGAAACCTTCGGGAGAGTTATTTTTGGAACGGAAGCAATCCAGGAGACTTGGTGTATACGTCAGGGAATCTTCAAGGTGGCCACGAGGCAGGGAGGCGCGCTTGCTACCATAGGCGCGCCCCCACCCTCGTGGGCCCCTCGTGGCTCCCCTGACCGACTTCTTTCGCCTATATATATATATATCAATATACCCTAAAAACATCGGGGAACATAATAGATCGGGAGTTCCGCCGCCAGAAGCCTCTATAGCCACCAAAACCAATCTAGACTCGTTCCGGCACCCTGCCGGAGGGGGGAATCCCTCTCCGGTGGCCATCTTCATCATCCCGGTGCTCTCCATGATGAGGAGCGAGTATTTCACCCTCGGGGCTGAGGGTATGTACCAGTAGCTATGTGGTTGATCTCTCTCTCTCTCCCTCTCTCTCTCTCTTGTTCTTGAGGTGGTACGATCTTGATGTATCGCGAGCTTTGCTATTATATTTGGATCTTATGATGTTTCTCCCCCTCTACTCTCTTGTGATGAATTGACTTTTCCCTTTGAAGTTATCTTATCGGATTGAGTCTTTAAGGATTTGAGAACACTTTATGTATGTCTTGCATCTTCTTATGTGTGGTGACAATGGGATATCATGTGATCCACTTGATGTATGTTTTGGTGATCAACTTGCGGGTTCCACTCGTGAACTTATGCATAGGGGTTGGCACACGTTTTCGTCTTGACTGTCCGGTAGAAACTTTGGGGCACTCTTTGAAGTTCTTTGTGTTGGTTGAATAGATGAATCTGAGATTGTGTGCTGCATATCGTATAATCATACCCGCGGATACTTGAGGTGACATTGGAGTATCTAGGTGACATTAGGGTTTTGGTTGATTTGTGTGTTAAGGTGTTATTCTAGTACTAACTCTATGATAGATTGAACGAAAAGAATAGCTTCGTGTTATTTTACTACGGACTCTTGAATAGATCGATCAGAAAGGATAACTTTGAGGTGGTTTCGTACCCTACCATAATCTCTTCGTTTGTTCTCCGCTATTAGTGACTTTGGAGTGACTCTTTGTTGCATGTTGAGGGATAGTTATATGATCCAATTATGTTGTTATTGTTGAGAGAACTTGCACTAGTGAAAGTATGAACCCTAGGCCTTGTTTCCTAGCATTGCAATGCCGTTTGTGCTCACTTTTACGACTTGCTACCTTGCTGTTTTTATATTTTTAGATTACAAAAACCTTTATCTACCATCCATATTGCACTTGTATCACCATCTCTTCGTCGAACTAGTGCACCTATACAATTTACCATTGTATTGGGTGTGTTGGGGACACAAGAGACTCTTTGTTATTTGGTTGCAGGGTTGCTTGTTAAAGACCATCTTCATCCTACGCCTCCAACGAATTGATAAACCTTAGGTCATCCACTTGAGGGAAATTTGCTACTGTCCTACAAACCTCTGCACTTGGAGGCCCAACAACGTCTACAAGAAGAAGGTTGTGTAGTAGACATCAAGCTCTTTTCTGGCGCCGTTGCCGGGGAGGTTAGCGCTTGAAGGTATATCTTTAGATCTTGCAATCGAATCTTTTTGTTTCTTGTTTTAGCACTAGTTTAGTTTATAAAAGAAAATTACAAAAAATGGAATTGAGTTTGCCTCATACGCTTCATCTTTTTAATATTTTTCATGAGAATGATGGAAAGGAAAATTGTGCTCAAGTGCTAGAAGAAGAAGTCTATAAAATGTTTGGCACTAAATCTTTGAGTGATGAGAATGATTGCAATGTTGTTAGTATGAACTCCTTGAATATCCATGGTACTAATGATTATTGCACTAGTCATGATGAAAATGTCTCTTATAAGCATGTCAACTTTTGTGGAATATATAGAGCCTCAAAGTACACACCATTAGGGAAAATAGATTTTGCAAGAGGCATAAGTATTTGGAAACTAAGTGGTTGCAAGAGAGGCTAGATGTTTGTGCTGAAAATTTAAAATTTCTTCACCATACTTGTAAACTTTTCCATGAACATGGTCATTTAAATCTCCGATGCAAATCGTTCCATGATCGTTACTTTAGGAGAAGCTACTAAACTCCTAGATAATATTATGGTTAATTATTCTCAATGGCATACAAAAAGATCTTCCACTAGTAAAAAAGTGCATGCGATTGAAGAGATTAATGTTTTGAGTGGAAAGATGGACGAGCTTATGAAATTATTTGCTAGCAAGACTACTTCTATTGATCCTAATGATATGTCTTTGTCTATTTGATTGAAAATAATAATGAATCTATGGATGTGACTTTTGTTGGTAGGAACAATTTTGGTAATAACGCGTATAGAGGTAATTTTAATCCTAGGCCCTTTCCTAGTAATTCCTCTAATAATTATGGTAATTCCTACAACAATTCTTGTGGAAATTATAATAAGATGCCCTCTGGTTTTGAGAATAGTGTTAAAGAATTTATGAGTTCGCAAAAGAATTTCAATGCTTTGATTGAAGAAAAATTGCTTAAGATTGATGATTTGGCTAGAACGTGGATAGAATTTCTCTTGATGAGTGCACCGAAAGAACCGCTAAGATGCGTGCTAAACGAGATTGATTTGTAAAAACCTGTTTTTCTAGTTTTCGTGAAAATAATGATGAAGATCTTAAAGTGATTGATGTGACTCCTATTGAATCTCTGTTTTCCAATATAAATCTTGATAAATATGGGACTGGAGATGAGTCAACTTTAGTTAAAAGGCGTCCCCATGATTTGGAGTTTCTAGATCTTCATGCAAAAATTGATAAAAGTGGGATTGGAGAGGTCAAAACTTTAAGTACCAATGAACCCACTCTTTTGGATTTAAAGGAATTTAATTATGATAATTTCTTTAATAGATTGTATTTCCTTTTTGAAATCCATGTTGAATACTCCTCATGCTTATAATCAAAACAAAGCTTTTACTAAACATATCGTTGATGCCATGATGCAATATTTTGAAGAAAAGCTGGAATTGGAAGTTTCTATCACTAGAAAACTTTATGATGAGTGGGAACCTACTATTAAGATTAAGATTAAAGATTATGAGTGACATGCTTTGTGTGATTTGGGTGCTAGTGTTTCCACGATTCCAAAAACTTTATGTGATGTGCTAGGTTTCAGTGAATTTGACGATTGTTCTCTAAATTTGCATCTCCACTATTAAGAAACCCATGGGAAGGATTAATGATGTTCTTATTGTTGCAAAAAGGAATTATGTTCCCGTAGATTTCATTGTTCTTGATATAGATTTCAATCCTACATGTCCTATTATTCTTGGTAGACCTTTCCTTAGAACGATTGGTGCAATTATTGATATGAAAGAAGGAAACATTATATTTCTACTTCCGTTAAGGAAGGGCATGGAACACTTTCCAAGAAAGAAAATTAAATTGCCATATGAATCTATTATGAGAGCTACTTATGGATTGCATACCAAAGATGACAATACCTAGATCTATTCGTGTTTTATGCCTAGCTAAGGGCGTTAAACAATAGCGCTTGTTGGGAGACAACCCAATTTTATTTTTATTTTTGCTTTTTAGGTTCTGTTTTGCAATAAATAATTCATCTAGCCTATAGTTAGATGTGGTTTTTGTTTTTATTAGTGTTTGAGCCAAGTAAGACCTTTGGGATGGCTTACGGTGATAGTTGATTTGATCTTGCTGAAAAACAGAAACTTTTGCGTTCAGGAAAACAATTCTCATATTTAACAGAAGCGTGATAAAATACTAATTCTTTTGCAAAAATATTAAAAACAAATTGCTTATTTTGTCCTAATTTTTCAGAATTTTTGTAAGTACAGAAGTATTCGAGAGTTACAGATTGCTAAAGATTGTTCTGTATTTGACAGATTCTGTTTTCTATGTGTTGTTTGCTTATTTTGATGATTCTATGCGTAGTATCAGGGGGGTATGAACCATGGAAAAGTTGGAATAAAGTAGATATTACACCAATATAAATAAATAATGAGTTCACAACAGTACCAAAAGTGGTGATTTATTTTCTTATACTAACAGAGCTTATGAGATTTTCTGTTGAGTTTTGTGTGTATGCAAAAAACTATCAGGACTAAGTTCATGATAAATTAAGTTTTATTAATCATATTACTTGAGCACTCCCACTTAGATAGACATCCCTCGAGTCATCTAAATGATTACGTGATCCAAATCAACTAAACCATGTCCGATCATCACGTGAGATGGAGTAGTCTTCAATGGTGAACATCTCTATGTGTATCATATCTACTATGTGATTCATGTTCAACCTTTCAGTCTCCAGTGTTCCGAGGCCATGTGTGTACATGCTAGGCTTGTCAAGTTTAACCCGAGTATTCCACATGTGCAGAACTGTCTTGCACCCGTTGTATGTGAACGTAGAGCCTATCACACCTGATCATCACATGGTGTCTCAGCACGACGAACAGTCGCAATGCTGCATACTCAGGGAGAACACTTATACCTTGAAATTTTAGTAAGGGATCATCTTATAATGCTACCGCCGTACTAAGCAAAATGAGATGCATAAAAGATAAACATCACATGCAATCAAAATATGTGACATGATATGGCCAGCATCATCTTGTGCCTTTGATCTCCATCTCCAAAGCATCGTCATGATCTCCATCGTCACCGGCTTGACACCTTGATCTCCATCGTAGCGTTGTGGTCGTCTCACCAACTATTGCTTCTACAACTATCGCTAACGCATAGTGATAAAGTAAAGCAATTACATGGCATTTGCATTTCATACAATAAAAGCGACAACCATAAGGCTCCCACCAGTTGCCGATAACTTTTACAAAACATGATCATCCCATACAATAACATATATCACATCATGTCTTGACCATATCACATCACAACATGCCCTGCAAAAACAAGTTAGACGTCCTCTACTTTGTTGTTGCAAGTTTTACGCGGCTGCTACAGGCTTCTAGCAAGAACCGTTCTTATTTACTCATCAAAACCACAATGGTGATTTATCAAGTTTGCTGCTTTAACCTTCAACAAGGTCTGGCCGCAGTCAAATTCGATTCAACTAAAGTTACAGAAACAGACACCCACCAGCCACCTTTATGCAAAACCAGTTGCATGTCTGTCGGTGGAACCGGTCTCATGAACATGGTCATGCAAGGTTGGTCTGGGCCGCTTCATCCAACAATAACGCCGAATCAAAATAAGATCTTGGTCGTAAGCAGTATGAGGATCACCGCCCGCAACTCTTTGTGTTCTACTCGTGCATATCATCTACACATAGACCTGGCTCGGATGCCACTGTTGGGAAATGTAGCATGCAATTTCAAAAAAAATCCTACGCTCACGTAAGATCTATCTAGGAGATGCATAGCAATGAGAGGGGAGAGTGTGTCCACGTACCCTCGTAAATCGAAAGCAGAGGCGTTTGAGAACGCGGTTGATGTAGTCGAACTTCTTCTTGTTCTGACCAATCAAGCACCAAACATATGGCACCTCCGAGTTTTGCACATGTTCAGTTCGATGACGTCCCTTGAACTCTTGATCCAACAAAGTGTCGAGGGAGAGTTCCATTAGCATGATGTCATGGTGACAGTGATGGTGAAGTGATCCGCGCAGGGCTTCGCCTAAGCACTACGTGAATATGACCGGAGGCGTAAACTATGGAGAGAGGCGCCGCTCACGGCTAACAACTGTTGATGTGTGTTCTAGCGGTGCCCCCCTCATATATATATATATATAGGTTGTAGGGGAGGAGAGGCAGCCAAGGGGCACCCCAAGTAAGAGGAATCCTACTTGGGGTCCTCCCAATTCGGCCTCCCCCCTTTCCTATTCTTATTCAGAGTAAGAACCCTCTTCTCCTCTTTCCTTCCCCTCCTAATTCAGCCTACATGGTGCGCACCAGCCCCCTAGGGGTTGTTCTGTCCCCTTCTTGGCCCATTAGGCCCATGTAGTTGCCGGGGGGCCGCCCGTAACCCCTTCTGGTGACCCGATATGTACTCGGACCCCCAGAACACTTCCGGTGTCTGAAATATCATCCGTCCTATATATTAAATCTTTTACCTATTGACCATTTTGAGCTCATGTCATGGTCCGTGATCTCATCTGGACTCCGAACAACATTCGGTCACCAAATCACATAACTCATTTAATACAAAATCGTCATCGACGTTAAGCGTGCGGACCCTACTGGTTCGAAGAACTATTGTAGACATGACTAGACACCTCTCCGGTCAATAACCAATAGCGGAACCTGGATTCTCATATTGGTTCCCACATATTCTACGAAGATCTTTATCGGTCGTACCGTAATGACAACATACGTTATTCCCTGTTCGATCGTATGTTACTTGCCCGGAGATTCGATTGCGATATCTTCATACCTAGTTCCAATTCTCATTACCGACAAGTCTCTTTACTCATTCTTTAATACATCATGCCGAACTAACTCATAGTCACATTTCTTGGGAGGCTTATTATGATGTGCATTACCGAGAGGGCCCAGAGATACCTCTCCGATACTTGGAGTGACAAATCCTAATCTCGATCTATGCCAACCCAACAAATACCTTTGGAGATACTTGTAGAGTATCTTTATAATCACCCAGTTATGTTGTGACGTTTGATAGCACACAAAGTATTCCTTCGGTATCCGGGAGTTGCATAATCTCATAGTCAAAGGAATATGTATATGACATGAAGAAAGCAATAGCAATAAAACTGAACGATCAATATGCTAAGCTAATGGATGGGTCTTGTCCATCACATCATTCTCCTAATGATGTGATCCCATTCATCAAATGACAACATATGTCTATGGTTAGGAAACTTAACCATCTTTGATTAACGAGATAGTCTAGTAGAGGCTTACTAGGGACACGGTGTTTTGTCTATGTATCCACACATGTACCCAGTTTCCGGTTAATACATTTCTAGCATGAATAATAAACATTTATCATGATATAAGGAAATATAAAATAACAACTTTATTATTGCCTCTAGGGAATATTTCCTTCACCTGCAAGCTTAAATAATCCACAAATTTCATCTGCATATATCAAGGGCATATCAGGATGTTCAGTTCCATCTCCTGCATAACGATTAGCTAGGAGTTGTTCTATCATACCCGAAGGAATTTCATAACCAATATTTTTAGTAGGTGCAGTAGGTTGAGGGGAAACTAATTGTGGTTCCAGTAGAGGTGAAGATACCCCGAACAAACCCCTCAAAGGATTGTTCTCCATAGTAACAAGTAACAATAAATTTCAGCACGTAGTAATAATTTTTCCTTACCGATTTCCACTTACCAAGAGCGCTTCACTCCCCGGCAACGGCGCCAGAAAAGAGCCTTGATGACCCACAAGTATAGGGGATCAATCATAGTACTTTTGATAAGTAAGAGTGCCGAACCCAACGAGGAGCAGAAGGAAATGACAAGTGGTTTTCAGCAAGGTATTTTCTACAAGCACTAAAATTATAAGTAACGAGTAGTTTGATAGCAAGATAATTTTAACGAGCAAGTAATGGTAACAGTAACAAAAGTGCAGCAAGGTAGCCAATCCTTTTGAGGCAAAGTACATGCCAAAACGGTCTCTTATGATAAGCAAAGCGTTCTAGAGGGTACACGGGAATTTCATCCAGTCACTTTCATCATGTTGGTTTGATTTCTGTTTGCTACTTTTATAGTTTGATATGTGGGTGGACCGGTGCTTAGGTGTTGTTCATACTTGAACAAACCTCCTACTTATGATTAACCCCCTTGCAAGCATCCGCAACTATGAGAAAAGTATTAAGAATAAATCTAACCATAGCATTAAACTTTTGGATCCAAATCAGTCCCTTACGAAGTAGCACATAAACTAGGGTTTAAGCTGCTGTCACTCTCGCAACCCATAATCTAATTACTACTCCACAATGCATTCCCTTAGGCCCTAATAAGGTGAAGTGCCATGTAGTCGACGTTCACACGACACCACTAAGGGATTCACAACATACATACCATCAAAATATCAAACACATATCAAGTTCACATGATTACTTGCAACAAGATTTCTCCCGTGACCTCAAGAACAATTGTAACTACTCACAAATGATAATCATGCTCAAGATCAGAGGGGTATTAAATAGCATAATGGATCTTAACATATAATCTTCCACCAAATAAACCATATAGTAATCAACTACAAGATGTAATCAACACTACTAGTCACCCACAAGCACCAATCTAAGGTTCTGGTACAAAGATTGAACACAAGAGATGAACTAGGGTTTGAGAGGAGATGGTAATGTTGAATATGTTGATGGAGATTGCCCTCCCCAAGATGGAAGAGTTATTGCTGATGATGATGACGATGATTTCCCCCTTCGGGAGGGAAGTTTCCCCAGCGGAATCGCTCCGTCAGAGGGCAAAGGTGCTCCTGCCCAAGTTCCGCCTCGAGATGGCGGCGCTTCGTCCCGAAAGTCCTCTTTTTTCTAGGTAAAAATGACTTATATGCTAGAAGAGGGGCACCGGAGGTGGGCCAAGGAGAGCACAACCCACCAGGGCGCGGTTGGGCTCCCTGGCGCGCCCAGGTGGGTTGTGCCCACCTGGTGGGCCACCTCTGGTTGTTATTTGCTCCAGTAATTCTTATATATTCCATAAAAATCCCCTTGAAGTTTCAGCTCATTTGGAGTTGTGCAAAATATCTAGCCTGATGTAGCTTTTTCAAGTCCAAAATTCCAGCTGTCGGTATTCTCCCTCTTTGTGTCAACCTTGCATATTATGAGAGAAAAGGCATTAGAATTACTCCAAAAAGTATTATTATGCATAAAAACATTGTAAATAACAGTAGGTAAACATGATGCAAAGCCGACGGCCGCCCTGGGCTACTGCCCTAGGCGCCTCCCCCCTTTCCTTATTTAGGGGTGGACGAGATGGCAGGGGAGGGGCCAACGGCTGCCCTGCCTTAGCGCCCCTTTCCTTCCTTGGCTCATTGCCAGGGGAGGTGGAGTGTGCTCAGCCCCTTAGTGGGCTGGTGCACCTCCCTCCTTTGGCCCATGAGGCCCTCCAAGTGTCGGTGGCCTCCCGAAACCCCTTTCGGTACTCCGATAAAACCTGGTACATTCTGAAACCTTTCTGGTGACCAAATAGCATCGTCCGATATATCAATCTTTACCTCCGGACCATTTCGAAGCTACTTGTCATGTCCTTGATCTCATCCGGGACTCCAAACAACATTCGGTCACGAACTCACATAACTCATATAATACTATATCGTTAATGAACGTTAAGCGCGCGGACCCTACGGGTTCAAGAATGATGTAGACATGACCGAGATGCTTCTCCGGTCAATAACCAATAGCGGGACCTGGATGCCCATATTGGTTCCTACATGTTATACGGAGATCTTTATCGTTTGAACCTTTATGATGACATACGTTATTCCCTTTGTTTGTCGGTATGTTACTTACCCGAGATTCGATCGTCGGTTTCTTCTTACCTAGTTCAATCTCGTTACTGGCAAGTCTCTTTACTCGTTCTGCAATACATCATCTCATAACTAACTCCTTAGTCACTTTGCTTGCAAGCTTCTTGTGATGCAGTATTACCAAGAGGGCCCAGAGATACCTCTCCGATATACGGAGTGACAAATCCTAATCTTGATTCATGCCAACTCAACAGACACCTTCGGATATACCTATAGAGCATCTTTATGATCACCCAATTACGTTGTGACGTTTCATAGCACAAAAGGTATTCCTCTGGTATCCGGGAGTTGCATGATCTCATGGTCGAAGAAACATGTATTTGACATTAAGAAATCAATAGCAATAAAATGAACGATCATATGCTATACTAACGGTTGCGTCTTGTCCATCTTTGATGTGATCCCTTTATCAAATGTCAAATCATGTCTATGGTTAGGAAACCTTAACCATCTTTGATCAACGAGCTAGTCTAGTAGAGGCTCACTAGGGACAAGGTATTTGTTTATGTATTCACACATTTATTTAAGTTTCTGGTCAATACAATTCTAGTATGAATAATAATCCTTTATCATTAATAAGGAAATGTAATAATAAAAACTTTATTATTGCCTCTAGGGCATATTTCCATCACATTCCACGTCAAAAAATTTGTTTTTATCATTTACCTACTAGAGGACGAGTAGGAATTAAGCTTGGGGATGCTTGATACGTCTCCAACGAACCTATAAGTTTTTATTGTTCCGTGCTATTAAATTATCAATCTTGGATATTTTATATGTATTATTATGCTATTTTATATCATTTTTTGCGACTAACTTATTAACCTAGTGCCAACTGTTAGTTGTTGTTTTTCCTTGTTTTTGCCTTTCCGCAAAACCAATACCAAAGGGAGTCCAAATGGAAAAAATGATGATTTTTCTTAGACCACAAGACACCCTGGAAGCTTCGGGAGGAGGCAAGAAGTGAAGGAAATATGCCCTAGAGGCAATAATAAAGTTATTATTTATTTCCTTATATCATGATAAATGTTTATTATTCATGCTAGAATTGTATTAACCGGAAACATGATACATGTGTGAATACATAGACAAACAGAATGTCACTAGTATGCCTCTACTTGACTAGCTCGTTGATCAAAGATGGTTATGTTTCGTAGCCATAGACAAAGAGTTTTCATTTGATTAACGGGATCACATCATTAGGAGAATGATGTGATTGACTTGACCCATTCTGTTAGCTTAGCACTTGATCGTTTAGTTTGTTGCTATTGCTTTCTTCATGACTTATACATGTTCCTATGACTATGAGATTATGCAACTCCCGTTTACCAGAGGAACACTTTGTGTGCTACCAAATGTCACAACGTAACTGGGTGATTATAAAGGTGCTCTACAGGTGTCTCCGATGGTACTTGTTGGGTTGGCGTATTTCGAGATTAGGATTTTTCACTCCGATTGTCGGAGAGGTATCTCTGGGCCCACTCGGTAATACACATCACTTAAGCCTTGCAAGCATTGCAACTAATGAGTTAGTTGCGGGATGATGTGTTACAGAATGAGTAAAGAGACTTGCCGGTAACGAGATTGAACTAGGTATTGATATACCGACGATCAAATCTCAGGCAAGTAACATACCGATGACAAAAGGAACAACGTATGTTGTTATGCGGTTTGACCGATAAAGATCTTCGTAGAATATGTAGGAGCCAATATGAGCATCTAGGTTCCGCTATTGGTTATTAACCAGAGACGTGTCTCGGTCATGTCTACATAGTTCTCGAACCCGTAGGGTCCGCACGCTTAAAGTTCGATGACGGTTATATTATGAGTTTATAAGTTTTGATGTACCGAAGGTAGTTCGGAGTCCCGGATGAGATCGGGGACATGACGAGGAGTCTCGAAATGGTCGAGACGTAAAGATCAATATATTGGACGACTATATTCGGACATCGGAAAGGTTCCGAGTGATTCGGGTATTTTTCGGAGTACCGGGGAGTTACGGGAATACGGGGGAAGAAGTATATGGGCCTTATTGGGCTTTAGGGGAGAGACAGAGGCAGGCTGCGCCCCCCCCCCAATGACTAGTCTGAATTGGACTAGGGGGAGGGGCGGCGCCCCCTCCATCCTTCTCTTCCCTCTTCCCCTTCCTTTTCCCCTACTCCTACTACTTGGAAAGGGGAAGAATCCTACTCCCGGTGGGAGTAGGACTCCTCCAGGGCGCGCCATAGGGGCCGGCCCTCTCCTCCTCCTCCACTCCTTTATATACGGGGAGGGAGGCACACCTTGGAGACACAACAATTGATTTGATCTTTTAGCCGTGTGTGGTGCCCCCCTCCACCATAGTCCACCTCGATAATACTGTAGTGGTGTTTAGGCGAAGCCCTGCGTCGATAGAACATCATAATCGTCACCACACCGTCGTGCTGACGAAACTCTCCCTCAACACTCGGCTAGATCGGAGTTTGAGGGACGTCATCGGGCTAAACGTGTTCTAAACTCGGAGGTGCCGTGCGTTCGGTACTTGATCGGTCGGATCGTGAAGACATACGACTACATCAACAGCGTTGTGCTAACGCTTCTTCTTTCGGTCTACGAGGATACATGGACAACACTCTCCCCTCTCGTTGCTATGCATCACCATGATCTTGCATGTGCGTAGGAAATTTTTCGAAATTACTATGTTCCCCAACAAGAAGGGCCACGGGGTGGCCACAAGCTCGGAGGCCGCACCCTAGGGGGCACCCCCGGAGCTTGTGGGCCCCTCATGGCACTTCTAACCCTAATCTTTATTCTATAAATACCCCAATACTCCTCGTAGACCAGAGGGCACACGAAAAATACTTTTCTGCCGCCGCAAGTTTCTGTTATCGCGAGATCCCATCTTGAGGCCTTTTCCTGTACTCTGCTGGAGGGGGATTCGACCACGGAGGACTTCTGCATCAACCTTGCTGCCCTTTCGATGATTTGTGAGTAGTTTACCATAGACCTATGAGTCCATAGCTAGTAGCTAGATGGCTTCTTCTGTCTCTTTGATCTTCAATACAATGTTCTCCTCGATGTTGTTGGAGATCTATTCGATGTAATCTTCTTTTGCAGTGCGTTTGTTGAGATCCGATGAATTGTGGGTTTATGATCAGATTATTTATGAATATTATTTGAGTCTTCTCTGAACTCTTTTGTGCATGATTAATATAGCTTTGCATTTCTCTCTGATCTATTGATTTGGTTTGGCCAACTAGATTGATATTTCTTGCAATGGGAGAGGTGCTTTGTAATGGGTTCAATCATGAGGTGCTTATTCCCAGCGACAAAAGGGGACATGACATGCATTTGTATTGTTGCCACTAAGGATAAAAAGATGGGGTTTCACTACTTGGGAAAAGCTTATAGGCAGACGCTTACTAGTAGCGTAGGTTTATACCCCTCGCTACTGCTACTTAGTAGTAGCGCGGGTTTATACCCCCCGCTACTACTAAGTTGATAGTAGTAGCTCGGGTTTATAACCCTCGCTACTACTAAGTGGTCTCTACCGTGTCCCCCCGGGGACATGCCATAGTAGTAGAGAGGGGTATAAACCTGCGCTACTACTAAGTTGATAGTAGTAGCACGAGTTTATACCCCTTTATACTACTAAGTACAAGGTAGGTGAAGTCCCCATATCCTTGGTCGAATTCCTCCTCTATCCCTCACTCTCCCTCCTCTCTCCATAGGCTCTCCCATGGTGCTCCTGCCCAAGCACACCTCCTCCTCCATGGCGCCCAACGAGTTCACCTCCTCGCGTCGCTGGCGTCCAGGAGCTCGCCCGTCTTCCCCCTCGCCTCCATGCCACCACGACGATGCACCTCACCACCGGCGACCAACCCCGCTGCTACCTCCATCTCCTTCCTCTCTCCCTCGTTTTTCTTTTTATCTCTCTCCCTCTGGTTTGACTCACCGTCCCTTGTCCTTGCCCATGCAGGTCGTCGCCATGGACGACCAGGAGCTCGCTGCCTTGGCTGTGAAGAGGAGCCCCACGCCGCCGCCTTGCTCGGCGATTCGGGCCCTCTGCAGCAACCGTCGCGGGATCCGGTCTGCCGCTTCCCTTCCGACCTCTAGTGACCCCTGTCGGTGCTAGATCGAACCATTGCTGCCATTGATAGTATGCACGAGATTGAGATTTTTTGTTTTTGAAATTAATAGTAGTAGCGCGGGTAGCACCCGCGCTACTACTACAAGTTAGCTATAGCGCCGTATAGTAGCGCGAACACCCGCGCTACTACTAGTTGTTTAACCTGAGCTGCTACTAGACTTTTCCCTAGTAGTGTTTGTTCATACCGATAGTAGTATCACCTGCGCTACTACTACAAGTTAGCTGTAGCGCCGTATAGTAGCGCGGACACCCGCGCTACTACTAGCTGTTTAACCCGCGCTACTACTAGACTTTTCCCTAGTAGTGTTTGTTCATACTGATAGTAGATGCAGAGACTTTTCCCTAGTAGTGTTTGTTCTATCTCTCTACATCATGTCATCTTGCTTAAGGTGTTACTCCGTTTTTGTTGACTTAATACACTAGATGCATGCTGGATAGCGGTCGATGTGTGGAGTAATAGTAGTAGATGCAGACATGAGTCAGTCTACTTGTCACGAACGTGATGCCTATATTCATGATCAAGATATTGTCATAACTATGCACTTTTCTATCAATTGCTCAATAGTAATTTGTTTACCCACCATATGCCTTCTTTCAAGAGAGAAGCCTCTAGTGAAAACTATGGCCCCCGGGTCTATTTCTATCATATTATTTTCAGATCTATAAAACCAAAAAACACAAAATTATGTTGCTGCAAATTATTTACTTTTATCTTATTTTTCTCTTTTACTTATCGTTTATATCTATCACTATTAGATCTCATCCTTGCAAGTAACCGTGAAGGGTTTGACAACTCCTTTATCACGTTGGGTGCAAGTATTTGTTTGTTTGTGAAGGTGCTATCATCGGAGACTTGTGTGTTCCTCCTACTAGATTGATACCTTGGTTCTTAACTGAGGGAAATACTTATCTCTACTTTGCCGCATCACCCTTTCCTCTTGAAGGGAAAAACCAACGCAAGCTCAAGAAGTAGCAGAGGTCGCGGAGTTCTGGGAAGGGTTTGGTGGGTGACTTGGGTGGCGGAGCGGTGGCATCGGCCAGAGAGAAAACGGATGCAGAGAAAGATGGAACAATGGAGATGTGGGGTCCGGGAGGGGTTTTGGTGGGCATGGGGTATCAGAGTCCTATGTGGTTTGTGTCCAAACTCCCGCAAAGCCCCCATAGTTTGCTTCCGGCGGGAAAAAGGATGTCCGGACCGGCAGGCGGACGGATACACGGTCTCAATGGAGGGTAAAACATGTACGAACTGTGCAGTCCGGACGGTTGCTGTCGGTTGAAGGTCCACTTTGGAGATGCCCTTATATAGAACATATTCTATCCTAAAGTTCTATTTGCCAGATGTTCAAAAAACAAATATAACCTATTGATCACGTTTCAACACAAACATAGCATCACATCATAATTGGACTACACGTAAAAATATAGTTCATCGAATGCATCAAACATAACCATAATTAGTGCTTAAAGGCACAAAATGAGAAAGTTCATTCAAAAACCCACCAACACCCAGTGGATCAAATGTCATCATAGTTCATATGGGCATCATGCGCTCGCGCCGTTGTCACTGTCGGATGTGCTATTTCCGCCAACACAAATACCACTCCCGTCGTTGTCATTACCTCATACCTAGTGGCGGAGCATGAACCAAATCAGGAGGGGAAGGAGCTGGGGAGTTTAGAGAGGCTAGAAGATTAGCAAGGAGTTTAGGTGTTAGAGGAGCTGTCCATGCAATATTTCTCAAGGAAGGGGGGGCTGACACCCCCCTTAGTCCTGCCAATGCTCCGTCGGTGCTCACTGATAACCCACAAGTATAGGGGATGACAACAGTTTTCGAGGGTAGAGTATTCAACCCAAATTTATTGATTCGACACAAGGGGAGCCAAAGAATATTGTCAAGTATTAGCAGCTGAGTTGTTAATTCAACCACACCTGGAAACTTAATATCTGTAGCAAAGTATTTAGTAGCAAAGTAATATGATAGTAGTGGTAATGATAGCAAAAGACATATTTTTGGGTTTTGTAGTGATGGTAACAGTAGCAGCGGAAAAGTAAATAAGCGAAGAACAATATAGGAAAAGCTCGTAGGCATTGGATCGGTGATGGAGAATTATGCCGGATGCGATCGATCATGTAACAGTCATAACATAGGGTGACACAGAACTAGCTCCAGTTCATCAATGTAATGTAGGCATGTATTCCGAATATAGTCATACGTGCTTATGGAAAAGAACTTGCATGACATCTTTTGTCCTACCCTCCCGTGGCAGCGGGGTCCTATTGGAAACTAAGGGATATTAAGGCCTCCTTTTAATAGAGTACCGGACCAAAGCATTAACACATAGTGAATACATGAACTCCTCAAACTACGGTCATCACCGGGAGTGGTCCCGATTATTGTCACTTCGGGGTTGCCGGATCATAACACATAGTAGGTGACTATAGACTTGCAAGATAGGATCAAGAACTATCATATATTGATCAAAACATAATAGGTTCAGATCAGAAATCATGGCACTCGGGCCCTAGTGACAAGCATTAAGCATAGCAAAGTCATAGCAACATCAATCTCAGAACATAGTGGACACTAGGGGATCAAACCCTAACAAAACTAACTCGATTACATGATAAATCTCATCCAACCCATCACCGTCCAGCAAACCTACGATGGAATTACTCACGCACGACGGTGAGCATCATGAAATTGGTGATGGAGAGGTTGATGATGACGATGGCGACGGATTCCCCTCTCCGGAGCCCCAAACGGACTCCAGATCAGCCCTCCCGAGAGAGTTTAGGGCTTGGTGGCGGCTCCATATCATAAAACGCGATGAATCCTTCTCTCTTATTTTTTTCTCCCCGAAAGTGAATATATGGAGTCAAGGTTGAGATCGGTGGAGCATGAGGGGCCACAAGGCAGGGGCGCGCCCAGGGGGGTAGGGCGCGCCCCCCCACCCTCATGGACAGGTGGTGGGCCCCCTGACGTGGATCCTTTTCCAGTATTTTTTATATATTCCAAAATAATCTCCGTTGATTTTCAGGTCATTCCGAGAACTTTTATTTCTGCACAAAAATAACACCATGGCAATTTTGCTGAAAACAGCGTCAGTCCGGGTTAGTTCCATTCAAATCATGCAAGTTAGAGTCCAAAACAAGGGCAAAAGTGTTTGGAAAAGTAGATACGACGGAGACGTATCAACTCCCCCAAGCTTAAACCTTTGCTTGTCCTCAAGCAATTCAGTTGACAAACTGAAAGTGATAAAGAAAAACTTTTACAAACTCTGTTTGCTCTTGTTGTTGTAAATATGTAAAGCCAGCATTCAAGTTTTCAGCAAAGATTATGAACTAACCATATTCACAATAACACTAGGTCTCATGTTTACTCATATCAATGACATAATCAACTAGCGAGCAATAATAATAAATCTCGGATGACAACACTTTCTCAAAACAATCATGATATGATATAACAGGATGGTATCTCGCTAGCCCTTTCTGAGACCGCTAAACATAAATGCAGAGCACCTTTAAAGATCAAGGACTGACTAGACATTGTAATTCATGGTAAAAGAGATCCAGTCAAGTCATACTCAATGTAAATTAACAGTAATGGATGCAAATGACAATGATGCTCTCCAACTGGTGCTTTTTAATAAGAGGATGATGACTGAACATAAAAGTAAATAGATAGGCCCTTCGTAGAGGGAAGTAGGGATTTGTAGAGGTGCCAGAGCTCAGTTTTGAAATAGATATGAATAATATTTTGAGCGGTATACTTTCATTGCCAACATAACAACCGAGAGATCTCAATATCTTCCATACTACACACATTATAGGCGGTTCCCAAAAATTATAGGCGGTTCCCAATCCTTCTTTCTACCTCTTGAGCATGCGTTGGTTTTCCCTTGAAGAGGAAAGGATGATGCAGCAAAGCAGCGTAAGTATTTCCCTCAGTTTTTCAGAACCAAGGTATCAATTCAGTAGGAGACCACGCGCGAGTCACCTCGTACCTACACAAACAAATAAGAACCTCGCAACCAACGCGATAAAGGGGTTGTCAATCCCTTCATGACCACTTGCAAGACTGAGATCTAATAGAGATAATGATAATAGATAAATATTTTTGGTATTTTTATGATATAGATTGAAAGTAAAGATTGAAAAATAAAATAGATTGGAAACTTGTATGATGGAAAATAGACCCGGGGGCCATAGGTTTCACTAGTGGCTTCTCTCAAGATAGCATAAGTATTACAGTGGGTGAACAAATTAATGTCGAGCAATTGATAGAATTGAGCATAGTTATGAGAATATCTAGGTATGATTATGTATATAGGCATCACGTCCGTGACAACTAGACCGACTCCTGCCTGCATCTACTACTATTACTCCACACATCAACCGCTATCCAGCATGCATCTAGAGTATTAAGTTCATAAGAACAGAGTAACACTTTAGCAAGATGACATGATGTAGAGGGATAAACTCATGCAATATGATATAAACCCCATCTTTTTATCCTCGATGTCAACAATACAATACGTGTCGTTTCCCCTACTGTCACTGGGATCGAGCACCGCAAGATTGAACCCAAAGCTAAGCACTTCTCCCATTGCAAGAAAGATCAATCTAGTAGGCCAAACCAAACTGATAATCGAAGAGACTTGCAAAGATAACCAATCATACATAAAAGAATTCAGAAAAGATTCAAATATTTTTCATAGATAATCTTGATCATAAACCCATTAACATCAATTTGGGTTGGGCCTCCGGTTAATAGTTAGTCCCAAAAATAATATAGAAGTGTAAAATAAAGCCATTAACATCCAAAACAAATAATATAATAGCATGGAACAATCAAAAATTATAGATACGTTGGAGACGTATCAGGGGGCACCGCACACAGCTAAGAAATAACTTGTGTGTCTATGGGGTGCCCCCTCCCCCGTATATAAAGGAGTGGAGGAGGGGGCAGGGCGCGCCCCAAGGGGGGGGAATCCTACTCCTACTAGGAATAGGTTCCCCCCTTTCCTAGTCCAACTAGGAGGGGAAGGAAAGGGAAGAGGGGAAGAAGGAAAGGGGGCCGTCCCCCTCCCCAATTTGGATTGGGCTTGGCGGGCGCATCCCTCCTCTTAGCCGCCTCCTCCTCTCTTCCACCAAAGCCCATGAAGTCCCATTAACCCCCCCCCCCCGGGGGGGGTCCCGGTAACCCCTAGTACTCCGGAAAATGCCCGAACCTATCTGAAACCTTTCCGATGTCCAAACATAACCTTCCAATATATCAATCTTCATGCCTCGACCATTTTGAGACTCCTCGTCATGTCCGTGATCACATCCGGGACTCCGAAAAACCTTCGGTACATCAAATCACATAACTGACAATACATATAATCATCGAACGTTAAGCGTGCAGACCCTACGAGTTCGAGAACTATGTAGACATGACCGAGACTCATCTCCGGTCAATAACCAATAGCAGAACCTAGATGCTCATATTGGTTCCTACATATTCTACGAAGATCTTTATCGGTCAAACCGCATAACAACATACATTGTTCCCTTTGTCATCGGTATGTTACTTGCCCGAGATTCGATCGTCGGCATCATCATACCTAGTTCAATCTCATCACCGGCAAGTCTCTTTAATCGTTCCATAATGCATCATCCCATAACTAACTCATTAGTCACATTGCTTGCAAGGCTCGTAGTGATGTGCATTACCGAGAGGGCCCAGAGATACCTCTCCGACAATCAGAGTGACAAATCCTAATCTCGATCTATGCCAACTCAACAAACACCATCGGAGACACCTGTAGAGCATCTTTATAATCACCCAGTTACATTGTGACGTTTGATAGCAAACTAAGTGTTCCTCCGGTACTCGGGAGTTGCATAATCTCATAGTCATAGAAACATGTATAAGTTATGGAGAAAGCAATAGCAATAAACTAAATGATCATAGTGTTAAGTGATAACTCACAAGTATAGGGGATCGCAACAGTTTTCGAGGGTAGAGTATTCAACCCAAATTTATTGATTCGACACAAGGGGAGCCAAATAATATTCTCAAGTATTAGCAGCTGAGTTGTCAATTCAACCACACCTGGAAACTTAATATCTGCAGCAAGGTATTTAGTAGGAAAGTAATATGATAGTAGTGGTAACGATAGCAAAAGGTAATGATAACAAAAGTAATGTTTTGGTATTTTGTAGTGATTGTAACAATAGCAACGGAAAAGTAAATAAGCGAAGAACAATATATGGAAAGCTCGTAGGCAATGGATCGGTGATAGAGAATTATGCCGGATGCGATCGATCATGTAACAGTCATAACCTAGGGTGACACAGAACTAGCTCCAATTCATCAATGTAATGTAGGCATGTATTCCGAATATAGTCATGCATGCTTATGGAAAAGAACTTGCATGACATCTTTTGTCCTACCCTCCCGTGGCAGCGGGGTCCTAGCGGAAACTAAGGGATATTAAGGCCTCCTTTTAATAGAGTACCGGACCAAGGCATTAACACATAGTGAATACATGAACTCCTCAAACTACAGTCATCATCGGGAGTGGTCCCGATTATTGTCACTTTGGGGTTGCGGATCATAACACATAGTAGGTGACTATAGACTTGCAAGATAGGATCAAGAACTCACATATATTCATGAAAACATAATAGGTTCAGATCTGAAATCATGGCACTCGGGCCCTAGTGACAAGCATTAAGCATAGCAAAGTCATGGCAACATCAATCTCAGAACATAGTAGATACTAGGGATCAAACCCTAACAAAACTAACTCGATTACATGATAAATCTCATCCAACCCATCACCGTCTAGCAAGCCTACGATGGAATTACTCACGCACAGCGGTGAGCATCATGAAATTGGTGATGGAGGAAGGTTGATGATGACGATGGCGATGGATTCCCCTCTCCGGAGCCCTAAACGGACTCCAGATCAGCCCTCCCGAGAGGTTTTAGGGCTTGGTGGCGGCTCCATATCGTAAAACGCGATGAATCCTTCTCCTTTATTTTTTTCTCCCCAAAAGTGAATATATATAGAGTTGGAGTTGAGGTCGGAGGAGCTCCAGGGGGGCCACGAGGTTGGGGGCGCGCCCAGGGGGGCAGGCGCACCCCCCACCCTCATGGCTAGGGTGTGGGCCCCCTGGCCTTGATCTTTTGCTAGTATTTTTTATTATTTCCAAAAAGACGCTCCGTGGAGTTTCAGGTCATTCCGAGAACTTTTGTTTCTGCACATAAATAACACCATGGCAATTCTGCAGAAAACAGTGTCAGTCCGGGTTAGTTCCATTCAAATCATGCAAGTTAGAGTCCAAAACAAGGGCAAAAGTGTTTGGAAAAGTAGATACGATGGAGACGTATCAACTCCCCCAAGCTTAAACCTTTGTTTGTCCTCAAGCAATTCAATTGATAAACTGAAAGTGATAAAGAAAAAAATTTACAAACGATGTTTGCTCTTGTTGTTGTAAATATGTAAAGCCAGCATTCAAGTTTTCAGCAAAGATTATGAACTAACCATATTCACAATAATGCTTAGGTCTCATGTTTACTCATATCAATGGCATAATCAACTAGCGAGCAATAATAATAAATCTCGGATGACAACACTTTCTCAAAACAATCATAATATGATATAACAAGATGGTATCTCGCTAGCCCTTTCTGAGACCGCAAAACATAAATGCAGAGCACCTTTAAAGATCAAGGACTGACTAGACATTGCAATTCATGGTAAAAGAGATCCAGTTAAGTCATACTCAATGTAAACTAACAGTAATGAATGCAAATGACAGCGGTGCTCTCCAACTGGTGCTTTTTAATAAGAGGATGATGACTCAACATGAAATTAAATAGATAGGCCCTTCGCAGAGGGAAGTAGGGATTTGTAGAGGTGCCAGAGCTCGGTTTTGAAATAGAGGTGAATAATGTTTTGAGCGGTATACCTTCATTGTCAACATAACAACCAAGAGATGGCGATATCTTCCATGCTACCCACATTATAGGCGGTTCCCAAACAAAATGATAAAGTTTATACTCCCCCTGCACCAACAAGCATCAATCCATGGCTTGCTCGAAACAACGAGTGCCTCCAACTAACAAGAGTCCCGAGGGAGTTTTGTTTGTAGTTATTTTGATTTGATTTGCATAAAGCATGGGACTGGGCATAACAGTGACCAACCATTTTCTCGTGAGTGAGGAGCGGAGTCCACTCCTCTTGAGAATAACCCGCCTAGCATGGAAGATACAGACAGCCCTAGTTGATACATGAGCTATTCGAGCATACAAAACAGAATGTTTATTTGAAGGTTTAGAGTTTGGCACATACGAATTTACTTGGAACGGCGGGTAGATACTGCATATAGGTAGGTATGGTGGACTCATATGGAACAACTTTGGGGTTTATGGAGTTGGATGCACAAGCAGTATTCCCGCTTAGTACAGCTGAAGGCTAGAAAAGACTGGGAAGCGACCAGCTAGAGAGCGACAACAGTCATGAACATGCATTAAAATTAATCAACACCGAATGCAAGCATGAGTAGGATGTAATGCACCATCAGTTTCCGCGACCAATTAAGCATCTACTAGCAAATATTGCAAAGTAACGTAAAACAGGAAAATGTATGCTAGTAATTCTTGCATCGGAAACTTTCCCCGTTTCCCCTACAGCAATTGTATCAATAAACCCTTAAACATCGTCACGATGTGGTTCCTCTATGCCGCCCTCAAAAGGTATCAAACAAACCCGACAAAAATCATGAAGTGACATCTCCTTATGCTCATCATATAAATAAAATTCCACCGTAGGTGGTGAGCTCCTAGCATGGAAATGAAAGTTTTGCACAAATATATTGGTGAGTAAGAGATACTGTTCACGTTGGTCGTGGAGGAATGCGGTGAGGCCTGCATTCTCGGCCAATTCATAGAAATCATCATAAATCCCGTCTGCTCTCAAGAAATCATCACAAGGCCATTCACACGGCCGAACCTCCGCGGTGTGAGGGAGATTATACTTGGGCTTCTTGTTCTCTTCACTTTGTTTATCCTTCGAGGTTCAGCTCGATGAGCCCCTCAAAAATCTCTTCATCTTTTTCTGAAAATTTCTGAAATTTTTAGTAACTTCAAAATAAAAGTGAACCAAACTCAACAAAATTGATAGCAACTACTCCTACAAGTGCCTAGAGGCTATATCATGCATTAAAACTACTTTTGACCATATAAATTTGACATGCAAGCTCAAGAACAGGGTCACATAAGCAGCAAAAATTTGAATTGAATAAATCACTAGAACAAAAACTAATTGGACCAATGGAGGAGTCACATACCAAAGAACAATCCCCCAAAGCAGTTTTGTGAATGGAGCTTTGAGCAAGGAGATCGAAAATGGCAGCAAGATGAGCTTGGACTCGGGTTTGAGCTGGCTAGTGATGTTTTTGGGAGGAAGAAAGAGTGTGTGGTAGCTGGAATAAGTGGAGGGGAGCCACCATGGGCCCACGAGGCAGGGGGGCGCGCCCAGGGGGGTGAGCGCGCCCTGGACCCTCGTGGCCAGGTGCTTGCTCCCCCTGTTGTGTTCTCACTGCCAGATATTCTCAAATATTCTAAAAAAATCATATTTAAATTTCAGGGCATTTCGAGAACTTTTATTTTCGGGGTATTTTTTATTGCATGGATAATTCAGAAAACAGACAGAAATTACTATTTTTGCTTTATTTAATATAAATAACGGAAAATAAAATGAGGGTAGAGAGAGTTGTGTTTTCTAAATTCATCCATCTCATGCTCATCAAAAGGAATCCACTAACAAGGTTGATCAACTCTTGTTAACAAACACATTTCGAATAACATGAAACTGGAGAATTTTCGAATAACACTAGGTTACCTCAACGGGGATATGCATGTCCCCAACAATAAGAATATCATATTTCTTCTTGACAGTAGGAAAAGGAAATTCAAAACCTCCAATAGTAATAGTTGGAATTTTTCCAATAGAATTGATATTGTGGACTTGAGGTTGTTTCCTCGGAAAGTGTACCGTATGCTCATTACCATTAACATGAAAAGTGACATTGCCTTTGGTGCAATCAATAACAGCCCCTACAGTATTCAAAAAGGGTATTCCAAGAATAATAGA
The DNA here is from genome assembly GCF_003073215.2 of Triticum urartu. Classification (NCBI taxonomy): domain Eukaryota; kingdom Viridiplantae; phylum Streptophyta; class Magnoliopsida; order Poales; family Poaceae; genus Triticum; species Triticum urartu. The sequence continues at coordinate 408,047,102 of NC_053026.1, forward strand.
CATACTATCGTCCTCGGGAATATCAAGAATAACAAAGTCCGCTAAAATAGTAACGTTTGCAACCACAACAGGCACATCCTCACAAATACCGACAGGTATAGCAGTTGATTTATGAGCCATTTGCAAAGATATTTCAGTAGGTGTCAACTTATTCAAATCAAGTCTACGATATAAAGAGAGAGGCATAACACTAACACCGGCTCCAAGATCACATAAAGCAGTTTTAACATAGTTTCTGTTAATGGAGCATGGTATAGTTGGTACTCCTGGATCTCCAAGTTTCTTTGGTATTCCACCCTTAAAAGTATAATTAGCAAGCATGGTGGAAATTTCAGCTTTCGGTATCTTTATTTTATTAGTAACAATTTCCTTCATATATTTAGCATAAGGATTCATTTTAAGCATATCAGTCAAATGCATACGCAAAAAGATAGGTCTAATCATTTCAGCAAAGCCCTCAAAATCCTCATCATCCTTTTTCTTGGATGGTTTAGGAGGAAAAAGCATGGGTTTCTAAACCCATGGTTCTCTTTCTTTACCGTGCTTCCTAGCAACAAAGTCTTTCTTATCATAACGTTGATTCTTTGATTGTGGGTTATCAAGGTCAACAACAGGTTCAATCTCTACATCATTATCATTGCTAGGTTGAGCATTAATATGAACATCATCATTAACATTATCACTAGGTTCATGTTCATTACCAGCTTGTGTTTCAGCATCAGAAATAGAAATATCATTGGGATTCTCAGGTGTGTCTACAACAGGTTCACTAGAAGCATGCAAAGTCCTATCATTTTTCTTTTTCTTCCTCTTAGAAGGACTAGGTGCATAAACGTTAATTCTTTGAGAATCTTGCTCAATTCTCTTAGGATGACCCTCAGGATACAAAGGTTCCTGAGTCACTTTACCTCCTCTAGTTGCAACTCTAATAGCAAAGTCATTATTTTTACTATTCAATTCATTGAGCAAATCATTCTGAGCTTTAAGTACTTGTTCTACTTGAGTGGTAACCATAGAAGCATGTTTACTAATAAGTTTAAGTTCACCCTTAACATTAGCCATATAATCACTCAAGTGTTCAATCATGTAAGCATTATGTTTCAATTGTCTACCAACATAAGCATTGAAATCTTCTTGCTTAACCATAAAGTTATCAAATTCATCCAAACATTGGCTAGCAAACTTAGCAGGAGGGATTTCAGCTTTATCATATCTATAGAGAGAGTTTACCTTTACTACCTGTGTCGGGTTATCGAGACTGTGTATTTCTTCAACAAGAGGCAAATTAAGACCATGTATTTCTTCAATAGGTGGTAAATTCTTAACATCTTCAGCTTTTATACATTTTTCTTTCATAGATTTATTTGCCTCTTGCATATCTTCGGGACTGAGAAATAGAATACCCCCTTTCTTCGGAGTTGGCTTAGGAGTTGGTTCAGGAAGTGTCCAATTATTTTCATTAGTCAACATATTATTCAATAGAATTTCAACTTGATCAACAGTTCTTTCCCTGAAAACACAACCAGCACAACTATCTAGGTAATCTCTGGAAGCATCGGTTAGTCCATTATAAAAGATATCAAGTATTTCGTTCTTCTTGACGGGATGATCAGGCAAAGCATTAAGTAATTGGAGAAGCCTCCCCCAAGCTTGTGGGAGACTCTCTTCTTCAATTTGCACAAAATTATATATTTCCCTTAAAGCAGCTTGTTTCTTATGAGTGGGAAAATATTTAGCAGAGAAGTAGTAAATCATATCATGGGGACTACGCACACAACCAGGATCAAGAGAATTAAACCATATCTTATCATCACCCTTTAATGAGAACGGAAATAATTTGAGGATATAATAGTAGCGAGTTTTCTCATCATTAGTGAACAAGGTAGCTATATCATTTAATTTAGTAAGATATGCCACGACAGTTTCAGATTCATAGCCATATAAAGGATCAGATTCAACCAAAGTAATAATATCAGGATCAACAGAGAAACTATAATCCTTATCAGTAGTAAAGACAGGTGAAGTAGCATAAGCAGGATCATATTTCATTCTAGTATTCAGAGTTTTTTCTTTAAGCTTAGCTAATAACTTCTTAAGATCACTTCTATTATTGCAGGCAAGAAAGTCTCTAGCAGTTTCTTCATCCATGACATAACCCTCAGGAACAACAGGCAATTCAGATCTAGCGGGAGAATCTTCATCATCACTTTCATCAATATTATTAGTTTCAATAATTTCATTCTATCTAGCCCTAGCAAGTTGTTCATCGAGAAATTCACCTAGTGGCACAGTAGTATCAAGCATAGAAGTAGTTTCATCATAAGTATCATGCATAGCAGAAGTAGCATCATCAATAACATGCGACATATCAGAATGAATAGCAGTTGTATGTGTCGCAAGTTTACTCAAAACAAAAGGTGAATCAAGTGCAGAGCTAGATGGTAGTTCCTTACCTCCCCTCGTAGTTGAGGGAAAAATCTTGGTTCTTTGATTTTTCAAGTTCTTCATAATGATAAGCAGATATGAATCCCAAGTCCCTCAAAGAATAGATCTATGCTCCCCAGCGCCAGAAAATGGTCTTGATAACCCACAAGTATAGGGGATCGCAACAGTTTTCGAGGGTAGAGTATTCAACCCAAATTTATTGATTCGACACAAGGGGAGCCAAAGAATATTCTCAAGTATTAGCAGCTGAGTTGTTAATTCAACCACACCCGGAAACTTAATATCTGCAGCAAAGTATTTAGTAGCAAATTAATATGATAGTAGTGGTAACGATAGCAAAAGTAATATTTTTGGGTTTTGTAGTGATGGTAACAGTAGCAGCGGAAAAGTAAATAAGCGAAGAACAATATAGGAAAAGCTCGTAGGCATTGGATCGGTGATGGAGAATTATGCCGGATGCGATCGATCATGTAACAGTCATAACATAGGGTGACACAGAACTAGCTCCAGTTCATCAATGAAATGTAGGCATGTATTTCGAATATAGTCATACGTGCTTATGGAAAAGAACTTGCATGACATCTTTTGTCCTACCCTCCCGTGGCAATGGGGTCCCATTGGAAACTAAGGGATATTAAGGCCTCCTTTTAATAGAGTACTGGACTAAGGCATTAACACATAGTGAATACATGAACTCCTCAAACTACGGTCATCACCAGGAGTGGTCCCGATTATTGTCACTTCGGGGTTGCCGGATCATAACACATAGTAGGTGACTATAGACTTGCAAGATAGGATCAAGAACTATCATATATTGATGAAAACATAATAGGTTCAGATCTGAAATCATGGCACTCGGGCCCTAGTGACAAGCATTAAGCATAGCAAAGTCATAGCAACATCAATCTCAGAACATAGTGGATACTAGGGATCAAACCCTATCAAACCTAACTCGATTACATGATAAATCTCATCCAACCCATCACCATCGAGCAAGCCTATGATGGAATAACTCGCGCACGGCGGTGAGCATCATGAAATTGGTGATGGAGGAAGGTTGATGATGACGATGGCGACGGATTCCCCTCTCCGGAGCCCCGAACGGACAACAGATCAGCCCTCCCAAGAGAGTTTAGGGCTTGGCGGCGGCTCCGTATCGTAAAACGCGATGAATCCTTCTCTCTTATTTTTTTCTCCCCGAAAGTGAATATATGGAGTCAAGGTTGAGGTCAGTGGAGCATCAGGGGGCCCACGAGGCAGGGGGCGCACCTAGGGGGTAGGGCGCCCCCCCCACCCTCGTGGACAGGTGGTGGGCCCCCTGACGTGGATCCTTCTTCCAGTATTTCTTATATATTCCAAAATAATACTCCATTGATTTTCAGGTCATTCCGAGAACTTTTATTTCTGCACAAAAATAACACCATGGCAATTCTGGTGAAAACAACGTCAGTCCGGGTTAGTTCCATTTAAATCATGCAAGTTAGAGTCCAAAACAAGGGCAAAAGTGTTTGGAGAAGTAGATACGACGGAGATGTATCACTCACATCTTAGCCAAGATGTCCCCAGTGAACTCTCAATATTTTCTTGTATTCTCCTCCATTTTGCTAAGATCCATGGACATGGTAGCACGGTCCTCAACCACCTTCTTCTCCGTTTGTTCATCATCCACCATTGCGATCTTTTGCGCCTTAATCTCAAGTATTTTTTACCATGGCCTCTAGTTCAAGCATTTTCTTCTCAATCTCAAGCATTTATCCTTCGTTGGCACCTTTCTATCTTCGGTCACCGCCTCTGTGTTCCACTTATCCTCCATGCCCTTCATCTCATAGAAACAAGTCATCTTCTCGTTCGCATGTTCGCCCACCATTTTTCATTTCACCTACACTATAGCAATCAATTCTTTCTTGTATGCTCAACAACGACACCGCTCTTCTTCAGTTGCTTTGCATATTTTGATCCATTCGGGCGCACATGAGTGGCGGGGTTCTCTCCGAAGTCATCATCATCACCATTGTCTGATCATTTTGCCTCTTTTGTGTGTTTTCAAAGTTTCACCTTCTCCACTTCTCATGTCCATCAAGCTTGGAGTAAAAGTGATGCAAAGTAAAGAGTCGGGAGTCATTTTTCTTGTTCATTTATTTGTAAAGAGCTTGTATGGCAGACTCATACTCGGTGATGGGCACACCACTCGGCGGCGAAAGGTTGACTTACTCAACACATCCGACCCGTCAGTTGCATTAGTTGTGGATCAAACTCCAATGATGTGAGTGATCCAACTGTGTGATTAGAGGGAATGGTCACCGTGTTATTGTAGTACTTGATCCTTTGCCAAAATTTATCCTTGGTTTGGTCGGCCCCGACCGTGGCATCGAGAGAGATCTTGAGCTAAGTTTCACACAAAGCTTGGTCTTCCTCGGTCTTGTAGTTACACAGCCTACTCCTCTTCTCTTTTACTTCAATCTCCTTGACCACCACCTCGGCTTCTCTTATTTGGGCATATGGCATTGACATCCTAATGTCATTGATCCCAAGTGTGTATCTCACATTCAATTCTTCAATGAAAGCGACATCATCACCATTCATTTGCTCACTACAAAAATAAAGAAAGAACCTAGTAATCAATATCAAATCATGCACCAATTTCCTAATCAATTGCAAACAAAAACAAAGAAGAAGAATAAGGAAACACTTTCAGCCAAAACGTTGAGAATGTTTTCCTTGCTTGTGGTCTCGTCTAAATCCACCTCATCCTCGGTTGGCGAGTTTGAAGTAGGTGGAGGCCGCGCAGTAGTCACCGACATCGATGGATGTTGAGGGGGGAGTGTCGATGAGGTTGTAGCCGTCATTTTCTTCACTGCCACCATTGTGTTGTCTGCTGCCTTGGCCTAAGACCGAGACTCCCTTTTGCCGGCCGGCTTGGGCAAGGGCAGGGATGTCCTTGCGACAGACCAAGTGCTGACAAACAACATGGACGATGTGTTGGTAATAATTTTCTTGCCTTGCCATAGTATTTTCTATGGTAAGAACGTGGAATTCATGGTCAGCCCCCGCTAAGCATGGCTATGGTAAGCGCGGCTGTGGCCGCAACAAACCCTGCCGACGAATCTAGCCATCACTGCCACAACTATTAGTTTATAGTCTAACTAAACATTAGATGTTCGATCGATGTAAGTAGCATTTGGACTAATTTTCCACCGAGAAGTCGAGATGAATCAAATGTGTTACGAATTGTCAATTATTGGAGCAGAACCATTGTAGTCAATGACAAGAGGAGTCTATGTGTAAAAAAGGTGCCCTTCAGTAAAACACGCTCCCCAGGTCGCTCCCGCAGACGGCCAGGGAGTGAACCCTAGCCGCAGCCGCTCAGTCTAGGCCGTCCGCTCCTCCCCTCGCCGTCGCCGGCGAACGTCGCCGGGCGAAGCCCACGCGGCTCGGTGGTGGTGGGGTCTTCCCCACCTCTGGCTTGGGCGGGGGCGGCGCGGGCCGTCCGCTCCGGCGGGAGCTCGCGTGGATCTGGCGGGGACGACCGCGGTCAGGGGCGGGGCGGCGCGGCGTGGGCGCGCAAGGCGCGGCATGCGGCAGGGTTCTTCTCCCCGTTTGGCGGAAGGCGCTCGAGGTGGGGGAGGCTCGATCCCCTTTCTGCTGCGCATCTCGGCAGCTCCAGGCGGGACGGTGGCCTCAGCTGCGGCGCCGGTAGGCCTTTGGGGCACGTCCCTGTGGCTTTTGTCTGGCTTGTCGACCTCTAGCAGCGTCTGTCGTGGGTGGCAGCCGTGGTTTGCTTCGTCGGCGGGCTCCGGTTCTTCGGACGGACGCCCATCTCCGGCGAGTCGGGGCGGGCGCGGCCCACTCCTTCCTGCTATGAGGGGCTCATGTACGCAATGGCTGGCAGCGTGCCAGCCTTTGGAGGTCTCTGTGGTGTGCTACCTCTTGAGCACTTGCGTTGGTTTTCCCTTGAAGCGGAAAGGGTGATGCAGCAAAGTAGCGTAAGTATTTTCCTCAGTTTTTGAGAACCAAGGTATCAATCCAGTAGGAGGCCACGCACGAGTCCCTCGCACCTACACAAACAAATAAATCCTCGCAACCAACGCGATAAGGGGTTGTCAATCCCTACACTATCACTTACGAGAGTGGGATCTGATAGATATGATAAGATAATATTTTTTGGTATTTTTATGATAAAGATGTAAAGTAAAATAAAAGGCAATAAAAATAACTAAGTGTTGGAAGATTAATGTGATGGAAGATAGACCCGGGGGCCATAGGTTTCACTAGTGGCTTCTCTCAAGAGCATAAGTATTCACGGTGGGTGAACAAATTATTGTTGAGCAATTGACAGAATTGAGCATAGTTATGAGAATATCTAGGTATGATCATGTATATAGGCATCACGTCCGAGACAAGTAGACCAACTCCTGCCTGCATCTACTACTATTACTCCACACATCGACCGCTATCCAGCATGCATCTAGAGTATTAAGTTCAAGAGAACAGAGTAACGCTTTAAGCAAGATGACATGATGTAGAGGGATAAACTCATGCAATATGAAATAAACCCCATCTTGTTATCCTCGATGGCAAGAATACAATACGTGCCTTGCTGCCCCTACTGTCACTGGGAAATGACACCGCAATATTGAACCCAAAGCTAAGCACTTCTCCCATTGCAAGAAAGATCAATCTAGTAGGCCAAACCAAACTGATAATTCGAAGAGACTTGCAAAGATAACCAATCATACATAAAAGAATTCAGAGAAGATTCAAATATTGTTCATAGATAAACTTGATCATAAACCCACAATTCATCGGTGTCAACAAACACACCGCAAAAGAAGATTACATCGAATAGATCTCCACAAGAGAGGGGGAGAACTTTGTATTGAGATCCAAAAAGAGAGAAGAAGTCATCTAGCTAATAACTATGGACCCGTAGGTCTGAGGTAAACTACTCACACTTCATCGAAGAGGCTATGGTGTTGATGTAGAAGCTCTCCGTGATCGATACCCCCTCCGACGGAGCTCCGAAAAAGGCCCCAAGATAGAATCTTGTGGATACAGAAAGTTACGGTGCTGGAATTAGGGTTTTGGCTCCGTATCTGGTAGTTTGGGGGTACGTAGGTATATATAGGAGGAAGGAGTGCGTCGGTGGAGCAACAGGGGGGCCACGAGGGTGGAGGGCACGCCTGGGGGATAGGCGCGCCCCCTACCTCGTGGCCTCCTGGTTGATGTCTTGACGTAGGGTCCAAGTCCTCTGGATCATGTTCGTTCCGAAAATCATGTTACCGAAGGTTTCATTCCGTTTGGACTCCGTTTGATACTCTTTTTCTGTGAAATCCTAAAATAGGCAAAAAAAATAGCAATTCTGGGCTGAGCCTCCGGTTAATAGGTTATTCCCAAAAATAATATAAAAGTGTATAATAAAGCCCAATAGTGTCCAAAACAGAATATAATATAGCATGGAACAATAAAAAAATTATAGATACGTTGGAGACGTATCATGGTGTTGCAGCGACGGTGGGATGCCAGATCTGGTCGTTTTCTGCCGGATCGGGCTCGGCGACGTCTTTCTGGCCGTCGGGGAGGTATGTGGTGGCTTCTACTTAGTCATGGCGCGATGGCTTCGTGGGAGGTGTGCGGGTCAGCGATGCGGTGCTTCATGTGTGGGTGTGGTGTTGGAAGGTGCTTCGGGCGAAAGCTTGCCGGATCCGGCCGGCCGGCGGCGTTGGCGTCCGCGGATGTCGTGTCACCTCCTTGGAGGCGCCGCCGTGGAGTCCATCCCCTGCACACCCTCGGTTCCAGCTCTTCGGGTGAAAGCCTAAGGCCCAGTCAGGTCGGACAACGGCGTCGACATTGTCGCTTCCTTCTTTGGGGCGTCGTCTTGCAGAGCTTTGGATCCCGTCTGTGCGCTTCATGGGTTGGACGCTTGCGGCATTGCGGTCGGCAGGTGTGCGTCCGGCAATGGTGTTGTGGCGCGACTTCTTGTGTGGCAACGATGGCGGCTTCGGGTGGAGTTGGGCTGCTGCTAAGCTTTGGTAGTCGGTCTCATCCGGCGTGTTCGAGGGGTTGCCGAGCCTCACTTGTCTTCCTGAAGTCGGAGCTGGAGAGGAGGTGCTTCCGTGGTGACGATGACACGAGACGGGTGGTCGGTTCCGGCGCTGGCTCGACGCAGGTCCAGCGCTTTCCCCCTGCAATGCTCGTCACCAGTGTCGGAGCTGCCTGGTCTTCGGCGCGTGCGGTGGACTGTTTGGCGTTGTGCGGCGCAGGCCTCGACGCTAGTTTATGGTGAGGGCTTCTTCGGTGGTCGTTGATGGTGGAATCGGAGTCGCCCTGGCGATGGTGTGATGACGATGACACCGGATTGCTACCTCGACGACGCTTCCGTCCTCGACGACGTGTGTGCGTTCTTATGTGGGTTGTCAGGCCGCCCTGTGTGTCCTGTGTGGGCATGTTGTAACGGTTTTCGCCCGGTTTCCGTTAATTAATCGGGCAATTCTCTTCTTCTTTATTAATAAAATGAGGCAAAACTTTTACCTCCGTTTCAAAAAAAGTGTAAAAAAATACACGCAGACTCCCTTTTAACGAAAATGTATTTAGACTTTGACTCGACATGTTCTATGTGCATGTAAAACGCCCTTCATATGCATTATGAAGGTTGACCATGCGGCGACTTTGCTAGAGTGCAGCAGCCCACACCAATCCTACCCAAGAACACTAGCTGCAGATGGCAAAGGCCACTTGGAACCGAACGAGGCAACCCTGCATGTCCCATGCGTTCTTTCCTCGGCCCTCTGGGGAGTACCCAGAGATCCATCCTTTGCGAGGTCGAGTACCCAAAGATCATTTGCTGCTTCTGCACCGTCTCTCCGTGTTTTCCTTGTGCCATTTTCTTGAGCCTGCTGCCGTCTTCTCTTTTGTGGTTGGTTTGTTCCCGAGGAAAGGCGTTGGTTGTTTAGCCACGTTTCTTTCTTCTAACAAGATTAACGATCATGCGTTTTTGTGCGGAAACGATCATGCGTTCATGACAGCGCTGATGCTCGTTAGCCCTTTTTTTATGCGTGCCAGCTCTCTTTCTTCTCGAGTCCGTTACATGATTTGTTTTCTGAGCACGAGTCCGTTAGATGGTGATTATAAACATGCTAACGTCCGGCTAAACATCACAGCAGCTCATCCGGTGCGGCGCGGTTCCGGAAGGTTCGAAAGCGAAGCATATGGCCTCGTTTCTTTGGTCCAGTGAATAACTGCATGCGGTTCTAAATTCCGTTGTACGACCCGGCCAGGTGCCCAGGTGTCAGGTGTCAACGGATGCAATGGAGGGCTCGACGAATATGCAGCCGGATTCGATCCTTGCACGGTTGCACCTTGCTAATCCGGCCGTGACACGCAGTGGTGCTGTATACATACAGAAATAAACAATATGCATTCGCAAAAAAAAAAATGCAGTCGGTGACACGATATGACGACACTCACACAACTCTTCTTCGCGCAATCAGTCCGCAGACATGCTCCACTGTCTTGTCTCGGAAGTAAGTGGCAGCTGGCTTATATTCTGCGCCATCACCTACGTTGACCTTCCCCTCAAAAATAAAACTACGTTGACCATGGGCAACGAAACCTTCATCATAAAGATACAAGTAAGTCCGCTTCGGGCGACTCGGGCGGCGATTAGGGTTTCCCCGTCGCGCCGCCGCTCCCTCATCCTCCCTCCCCTCGCCGCCACCTGAGAAAGCCGCCGGATCCGCTCGCGCGGCCGCCCGTGATGGTGGCGGCGAGGCCTCGGCCGCTCCTTTCCTCAAGGAGGACCCCAGATCTGGGGCGGCGGCCCTTCTTGGCGAGGCGGCGGCGCCTTTCGGCCGGCGTCGTTCGCGGGGTGCTCTGGCCGGCGGCCTCGACCACGCGGGTGGTGAGACGACGACGGGTGGCGGCGGTGGCGCGGAGGTCTTCCCCTCCTCGTCAGATCTGAGGGTGGCTCCTTTCCCCTGTCTCCCTCGTCCCCGCCGTTTCTCGCCAGCCTCCTCCCGAGCGCCGGTATGATGTGGGTGGGTGTTCGGTGGTCTGGTTCTGGGCCGCGGGAAACCGTTGACCGACTTGGCCGGCCTGGCAGCATCGACGTCCCCGACGCCGTCTCCTCCTTGGAGGTGCTGCAGAGGTCCTTCCCCATTCCACCCCTATTCCTCCTCCCGGGTGAAAGCCCAAAATCCGGCTTGGATTGGGCGGCGACGGCGCGCTGTGCGTCGTGTCTTCCTTGGGGGCGCCGCCTGGGGAGGGTTGCGCTCAGGTGAGGGGTTCAAGGTCGGAGCTTGGGTGGCTTGGGTGGTCCGGTGACGGCGGTGTCACAAGGTTCTCCTCGTTGGCCTGCCGGTTTACTTGATGCCTCTGATGCCTTTCTTCAGTAGCTGCACCTGGTGGTTTTCCTACAGCTCTCCGGCGTTCTAGGCTGTGGCGATGCGGCAGTCGCGGAGTGCTCGAATGTTCAAGTGGTGGTGTGCTGCGGCTGCTCCAGGTCCCGAAGCTGGCACGTCCCCTGCTCTAGGGTGAGCGTCTCTCAAGTCCGCCGGGTACGGCGCCTTGCGAGCCATGGCGAGAGGGAAGGGTCCCTCTGCGGCGAGAGAGACGGCGGATGTGTGATGTCTTTCTACTTGGGCGTTGGTCGGGCTCACTTGCCACACTCTGTTGCAAGCAGGTCCTCGTCGTGCTCGTGTGTGCCTCACCCCTAGATGGCTGTTTGGCTGTAGTCTTCGGCTAGGACAAGCTTCGAGCTTTGTTTTCTTGTATTCTTTTTGAGCTTGTGCGACCCGTTGAGTTGTAAGCCTCCTAGAATGTCCCCTTGTATCGTTTGGTTGTGGGGTTTGTGTGTATTTGTATTTCCTGGCCGGTTGATGGCTTTGTTAATTCAAAGCCGGGCTCTTCGCGAGCCTTCATTCTAAAAAAAAGATACAAGTACTACATGAGTAGAAGAACACTTTCGGTACTGGAGGTGGAGTATTTGCACCAGAGCTCAGTACTGGACCTGGAGTATTCTTCACGCGAGCTGAAATGCACTTGGTGAACAGTAAAATCAGGAAAATAGTAATAAAAAGGGTTTAAAAAATCCATTTTTTGTGATAGCCTTTGAAAAATGTTTTACATGCTTGCAAAAATTTATAATGAATGAACATTTTTGGAAATCATGGCAAAAATAATATTGATACTCCAAAAATTCTATTGTTGAAAGCATTTTGGAATACTGATTTTTTTTTGCCATGACTTCCACGAATGTCATTACATGATAAAATTTTCAAGCATAGATTTCTTGTCAAAGGTTACCACAAAAATATTCAGATTTTTTTGATTTTTTTCTCGTTTTCTTTCTATTTACTGTTCACCCGAGCTCAAATGAGCTTAGCAGCAGAAGAACACTATTGGTACTGCATTTTGTAAAAAAGGTGATTCCACACACCAAGTTTTCTTTGGTTTTTGAGATGAGAAGTACTCGTATTCATGCCATCACCATAAAGATACAATTACTACACCCGACATGATCAAATACGGTTTGGACACTCCGCACAAGAATATATGGTTTGACAGTTGTCCCATCCAAAACACACATAGCCCCATGAATGAAACAACTAAAAATTACAACCAAGTCCCTTGCCACACTAAACATCACCCTCGCCGGCTTCCAAGTTAACTCTGGCAGCACGAGGCTGTGAACCTTATTATCTGCATCCAGGGCCGGACCCGAGATTTATGGGGCCTGGGGCGAGACTAGAATCAAGGGCCCCTCAATATAAACATCACAATAATATTCAATATATGCATATGTGAAATATTATTAATAAACAAATAATTTGACGATATAATAGTGGCGAATTTTCTCATCATGAGCAAATAGGGTGGCTATATCATTTAATTTAGTAAGGTGTGCCACAATAGTTTCAGTTTCATAACCATGGAAAGGATCAAATTCAACCGAAGTAATTAACTCTGGGTCGAGAGAGAATTTATAATCTTTATCAGTAACAAAGATAGGTGAAGTAGCAAACTTAAGATCACATTTCATTCTAGCATTCAAAAAAAATTCTTTCAGTTTGCATAATAATTTCTTAAGATCATCTCTATCATTGCAAGAAAGAAAGTCTTTAGCTATCTCCTCATCCATAACATAACCTTCAGGTATCTTAGACATTTCATATCTAGGAAGGCTGGGTCTAATAGGTGTTTCAAGATTTCCAGTTTCAAGTACTTCATCAATTTTAATAATTTCATCAGTTTCAGCATTCTCAATATATTTATCTCTAGCAAGTTGTTCATCAAGAAATTCATCTAGTGGCACATTGCCATCAAGCAAGGTACTAGCATCATCATGAGTATCATTCATAGCAGAAGTAGCATCATCAATAACTTGCGACATATCAGGATTAATAGCATCTGGAGATTATTAGCAGCAGTAATAACTTAACAAGAACAATATGTAGGAAATTTGTAGGCATTGGATCGGTGGATTCGTTGGATGATATTCATCATATAACTATCATAACCTAGGGCGATATAAAACTAGCTCCAGTTCATAAATATAATGTAGGCATGTATTCCGTAAATAGTCATACGTGCTTATGGAAAGAACTTGCATGACATCTTTTGCCCTACCCTCCCGTGGCAACGGGGTCTATAAGGAAACTAAGGGATAGTAAGGCCTCCTTTTAATAGAGAACCGGAACAAAGCATTAACACATAGTGAATACATGAACTGCTCAAACTACGATCATCACCGGAAAGTATCCCAATTACTGTCATACTGGGGTTTACAGATGATAACACGTAATAGATGAATATGACTTGCAAGATCGGATCTAGAACATAGATATAATGGTGAAAACATAAACTGTTCAGATCTGAAATCTTGGCACCCGGGCCCAAAGTGACAAACATTAAGCATGGCATGGTCATAATAACATCAATCTCAGAACATAGTGGATACTAGGGATCAAGCCATAACAAAACTAACTCGATTACATGATGAATCTCATCCAACTCCTCACCGACCAGCGAGTCTACGAAGGAATTACTCACTCCCGGTGGGGAGCATCATGGAATTGGCGATGAAGGAGGTCGGTGATGACGAAGATCAAAGATCCCCTCTCCGGAGCCCCAAACGGACTTCAGATCTGGCCTCTCGATGAAGAACAGGAGATGGCGGCGGCTTCGTATCGTGAAACACGATGAAACTTCCTTTCTGGTTTTTTCTCTCCAAATATGAGTATTTAAGGAGTTGGAATTAGGGTCTACGGGGCCACCAGGTGGGCACAACCCACCTGGGCGTGCCTGGAGGGGGTGGCGCGCCCTGGTGGGTTGTGCTCAACCAGCCCCCCCCCCCCTCCGGTGGTTCTTGGCTTCAGTATTTTTTATATATTTTGAAATAATTTTCTAAAAAGTTTTGTTCCAATCCGAAAACTTTTATTTCTTCACAAAAACAACACCATGATAGCTGTGCTGAAAACAGCGTCAGTCCAGGTTAGTTTCATTCAAATCATGAAAATTAGAGTCCAAAACAAGAGTAAAAACCTTAGGAAAAAAAGATACGACGAAGACGTATCAGGCATAACTTCAAAACAATTAGAAGTACATAAACAATATTCAGAATTTTATTTTATTACCATCAATTGTGTTGAGTATATATATATATACCCCTTCTTTAAATTAGATCTGGGAGAAGCGGGATCAACTCCTACCACATGATCGTATACGAGGAATTCAAGAGGAATTGGCGGGATTCTTTGTTGAGCATGTCATACCTAAAGACGGAAAATCCCATTGGCAATTGCAATGTGATTTTGGTAGATGATGTTAGAGATCGTAAGAGATGTTATATTGTATATATGCATCATCGTGTACTATATGTAGTAGCCTCGAATAGATATACGAAAACTTGTTCAACCAAGCACGGAGAAAGAGAGGTCACTTCTCTATGTTCATGATGATGGTGTGCAATGGTTCCCTCATTGCTATATGTAGTAGTTAGAGTCGAGTTGAATGGAAAACATAAAATGAAAATGAAACCCTAAATGTAAAAGAATTTAAGGGTAAACACAAAAGAAAAGGGGAAAACACAATATGAAACCCTATAAACCCTCCAAAACCCATAACCCCTTCTTCCAAAAACAAAAAAACAAAAACCCCAGCGCCTGGCAGGTGCTAGTGCATGGCTAACTTTTAGTCCCAGTTGGTGTCACGAATCGAGGCTAAAGGTCCTCCTGCCTTGGCGCCCCACAGCGGCCACGTGGAGCACCTTTAGTCCCGGTTCGTAAGACGACCGGGACTAAAAGTGGAGGGCATTAGTCCTGATCGTTTAGTCTCGGTTGCAGAACCAGGACTGATGACCCGTTTCCTACTAGTGAAGAGATAGATGCCTAGATGACACCCCAACGCCAAAGTGCTCAGGTTCATGGCAAAACTCTTCTGCCTTAGCAACACTGATCGCCACTCCGCCAACAATCAGTGGGACGTGAACGCCTGCACAGTGTCATGTGACATAAAATGATCTGCATGAGAATCACAGCAGCAAATCATGCTAGTAATGGAGAGTTGAGTAGCCAACCATGTATCTATATGTACGTACCAAGAAGATGTTGAAGTGGCCGGGGTCAGCGAGGTGCGCGAAGAGGTTGTCGAGGGGGCCCTTGCCGGTGTAGACGACTTGGAACCGGAAGCCGACGAAGGCGAGCATGGCGAGGCGACCGTTCTTGATCTCCTTGGTGCAGAGCACCATGATGTGCTCCGGCGAGCCGCGGCCCCAGTTGCCCCAGTCGAACCACAACCCGCCCGGGTACCCCACGTCCGGGGTGGGGTTCTTGCGGTTGGGGAACCGTGGCTCAATGTCCACGGATCCCGGGTTGAGGTAGTCCATCCACCGCCGGCCCTCCACCCACCCCATGAGCGCCATATAAGTCACGAACAGCGTCCATGGGTCCGCGAAGTACTCACGCTCGCCGGCCGTGTACCATGAGAACTCGTCCATGAAGCCCCACTTGTGCAGGACCTCCGGGACCAGGATCCTGGCTGCCGCCAGCATTGCCCGCCGGCCGTGCATCAGCTCCGCCTGCGCGAACCACCGCAGCGACTCCGACTCCGATCCGAATCCCAGAGGATCAAATACGAAGTCTCCCGGAAGGCTTAAAGAAAAAAAATACAACACAGGAATGTCAGAGACGAAATGAAATTCAGTGGTATTTTCCACGAACAAACGATGCATGGTAATGAAAATTGGGGAGCCGTGGCTCGATGTTGATGGACCCCCAGGTTGAGGTAGTCCATCCACCGCCGGCCCTCCACCCACCCCATGAGTGCTATCTGGGTCACAAAGAGCGTCCATGGGTCTATCTGACAGCCCCGATAGTTAAGCTGCTGTAAACCCTTGCTAATCATGCCAGGTCATCATAATTAAACTTTTACTAAACCTCACTTGTTTCAAACTGAGATCAAATTCAAATTCAAATAAGAAGTCAAATTATTATTTCTTCAAACTATCAAATAAAAATGTTCGATGGGTGGCAACTTTCACTAAGTAATTTTCATGCAACAACCAACAACTTTTGGGTTATTAAAAGGCCCCTAACCTAATTAAAATTGTATGAGCAGCAAAATAATTGCCGCTTCTCAATTTCTAAAAATAGACAAACAATTCCATTTAGCTTGAAACTTTCTGTGCATCTCTGGTATGTTACTAAGTATTTATGTACAAAGTTTGGACTAGAACAAACATCATTTGACATCTAAATCAATTGCAAAATCGGAGCTGAATAAGTTTGCACCAAAATGAATAAATGGGGAAAGCCCCTTGTGCACGTGGCCCATCTTTATCCCTGTTCCAGGCCCAGCCCATCTGGCCGACCTTTCCCTTTCCTCTCGCCAGAGGAGGAGGCAGAGCCAGACGTGGCGCACATCCATGGCACACTGGCCATGGTTGGCCAACACGTAGCCCCCCCGGCCCTATAAAGGCGTCCACCAAAAACCCTAGCACGCACTCGTCCAACCCCCCCTCGATCCCCCTTCGCCCCTCCCCACTCCTCATCTGGTCGTTTTAGAGCTCGAATTCGGTGTGATCACCGTTGCCTTGCCCTTATTGTCGTGGCCACCGCCATCACAGTCGCTCGGAGGCACGTCCTGGAGGGTCGCCGTGCTCGGCTTCGTCCGTTCCGGGGACCAGCTCAAGCCGGGGTGCTGCGTAGCCGGCGCCATGCCGTCTTCTTCAACTGGCCGTCACCAACTCGCCGTCGATGCCGTCGCTCTGGTTCACCCCGGCCCTCCCCGAGAACGCCAATGGACTCACCGTGAGCTCCTCCCTCGGATCCCCCTTTTCCCCTTTGATTTGTACGTCATAGGACGCCGTCACCGTCGTGCCCGAGTTTCCGTGTATGCGTACGTGTGTGCGTACTGCAGTTGCTCTGCCTCTTCTCCTTGCGAGCTGCTACTGCACTTAATTGTTGCGTGCCACTGCAGCTACTCTTCCGCGCTAGCTGCCGCTGCTCGGTTTTAGCTGCTACTGTTGCAAGCTACTGCCGTTGTTTTGCTCTGCTGCTTGCCGCCAGGCTGTTCTGCTTGCCACTGCCTGCGCTGCTGCTTTGATGCGTACCGTTGCTGTCCGCCGCCGCTCGCCGTTGCCGCCGCCGTCCCACGCCGCCTGGAGCCCGCACTCTTGCGTGCCCCGCAGCCCGCTCCTGCAGAGAAGTTTATCTATTCGAATAGCCGTCTCCCTCGGTAAAAGGACGATCCAGAGTTGTACCTCGACCTTAAGACAACTAGAATCGGATACTTAATAAAATACACCTTTTCAAGTGCCAGATACAACCCGGTGATCGCTCTCTCATAGGGCGACGAGGGAAGGATCGCCGGATAGAATTATGCTATACGATGATACTTGGTGAACTTACCATCTACTCTTTTCTACATGCTTCAAGATGGAAGCTGCAGCGTAGTCTTTAATAGGACTAGCTATCCCCCTCTTATTCTGGCATTATACAGTTCAGTCCACATATACTACCCCTTTAATTAATACCAATGCATATGTAGTCTAGTTCCTTGCTTGCGAGTACTTTGGATGAATACTCGGGATTGCTTTGCTCCCTTTTTTTCTCCTTTCTATACCTGATTGTCACAACCAGATGCTGGAGCCTAGGAGCCAGACGCCACCGTCGACGATGACTCCTACTACACCGGAGGTGCCTACTACTACGTGCAGGCCGCCGCCGACAGGAGGATCCCAGGCAGGAGGCCTACGCCTCTTTCGATTTGTATCCCAGTTTGTGCTAGCCATCTTATGACAACTTGTTTAACTTATGTCTGTACTCAAATATTGTTGCTTCCGCTGACTCGTCTATGCTCGAGGTCTTGTATTCGAGCCCTCGAGGCCCCTGGCTTGTAATATGATGCTTGTATGACTTATTTTATTTTTAGAGTTGTGTTGTGATATCTTCCCGTGAGTCCCTGATCTTGATCGTACACGTTTGCGTGTATGATTAGTGTACGATTGAATCGGAGGCGTCACAATCCGTGAAGTACTCGCGCTCGCCGACGGTGTACCAGGAGAACTCCATGAGGCCCCACTTGTGCAGGATCTCCGAGACCAGGATCCCGGCCGTGGCCAGCATCGCCCACCGGCCATGCATCAGCTCTGCCTGCGCGAACCACCGCAGCAACTCCGGCTCCGATCCAAATCCGAGAGGATCAAATCCAAAGTCTCCCGGGAGGCTAAAGGGGAATGGCAAAATAAGCATAATGTCAAAGACCAAATGAAGTTCAGTATGTATTTTCCACGAACGATGCATGGAGTATGAAATTGTGTTTAGACTCAAATTTGCCCCATATTCGAGCTGTATATGAGAGGTACCGGTCAGCCCAGACGTTTGAAGCCTGTTTGAGGCGCCCGTCTGAATCGAAATTTTGTGAGTGGTCAGTGACCGGACAGGCCGTCCGGACGTTTGAGAAGTTTTTTTTTTTTTGCGAAAAGTTTGAGAAGTGTTTAGCGCCCGGTTGTAGATGCTCTTAGTCATGAAATGATGAAAACCGTGGGCTCTAGTGCAGATTCTCTTTAGCTGGTCGCCCTGTTCGGATGGAGTAGTACCACTACCATGTTGCGTTGGTTCATCTTGGCCGTGGTCAAGTCACGTCGTTACGCCATTATTCATGTTTTCCTTTTGATGACATCGTTGCGCCATTGATTATGCGTTAACGACGCAGGGGCATGGCGTTACTGTTCCGTTTGTCATTAGTGGTGAGGAGACAGTTATATGAAAGCAAGCTGACTGAGAGACAGCTCATGGAGGGAGTTGGCTCATGGACTGGACTGCACACCAGCCGCAACAACAGGACTTCTTCCATTCGTGTGCCTGACTCTGAGTCTCTGGCAGACAGCAACCATCCTAGCTATCTATCCTAGGTTCAACTAGCCCAATAATAAGGGAATATCAATCTCTGAGTGCAGGCTCATCTATATCCGGTAAAAAAATCACAAATATTTTTTTAAAAATTGAATAAATCTATTTTTCATGATAGATAAATTGATGTGTGTGGTGGGTTTTGAATTTAAGATTATTTGAACATATGAGCAGATCTCAGTAAAAAAGATAAATTGGAACAGAATAGTACATAAACAGTAAACTTTATTACAAGCCTTAAATTTGTCTCTTTTACCGAAAGCTACTTAGATGTTCAAATGATCTGAAATTTTAAGCGGACCTCTCACATCAAATTAACTAGCACGCATCTTTTTTTTTAATTTTCTTTTATATTTGTTTTAAATTTTTTATTCAGCACGGATGCAGATGAGCTTAGGCACCAAATCGCTGCTCTCAATAATGAGTGCCAGCCTAACTCTCACTCCCCATGGGATAACGCAATGAACACGAGAGAGAGAAAGAAAATCCTCTCCTAAGTGGAGCCGTCCACACTAGTCCTCCCGCCCAAGAACGGCAGCCAGCAGCGGAAGAACGGCAAAGCCTGCCAGAAACTGAAACCGACGAGGCAAAGCCTGCCGCATGTTCCATGCGTTGTTCCTTGCTCGACGCGTGGAGCGTGGAGAGTAGGGCGCCCAGCCCAAAGATCCTTTGCCGCTTCTGTACCGTGTTTCCGTGCTTCTTTCTTGCACCTTTTCTCCTCGTGCCATTTCCGGCCCTTGGCCCGTTGCTCTCTCTTGCGGTCTGTCCCGGGGAAAGGCGTCAGTTGTTTAGCCTTTTCGTTTCGTCAACAAGATTAACGATCATCAGTTCATGGCGGCGCCGATGCCCGTTAGCCCTTTTTGTTGCGTGCCGACTTGATCTCTTCTCGGGTCGGTTACAGGACTAAACATGTGTTGGGGGCCGATGATGTGACCCTCCCTGCTAACGTACGGCCAACCATGACGGCGGAGGTACTGCTAGTGCGGTTCCTAAGGTTCGAAAGCGAAACATATTCTACGCATAAAAATAAAAATAAAAAATAAAGCGAAACATATTCTACAAAAAAAGGAAACATATTCTCTTCCACGCAGAAAAAAATGAAAAGAAAAAAGAAAGCGAAACATACGAGTGGAAGACGAATTCGTTGCACGAGTGATCCGGTCAGGCGTGAAGGGCTAGCTCGAGGATAGGAGAGGAATATGCAGCCAGATGCTCTTCGCTAATCCGGCCATGACACGCAGTTGTAGATAGAATAATAAACAAAATGCAGTCAGTGACACGGTGGGAGGACATCACTCTTCTTCGCGCAATCAGCCTGCTCCCCTGTCTCCAAAATACTTTTAACTCTGGCAGCTGGCTTATATTCTGTGCGGAAAGCATGATTCTTCATTGTTGCTCAGGGCTGTTTGGTTCCAATAAGTCACCTGACTTATAAGTCAGGTGACTTAAAACTAGTGATTTATAAGTTATGCCTGTTTGGTTGTCATCTGACTTATAAATCATCTGAGCACACCTTCCCATCTTGCTTTTTTATGTAAAGATAGTGAGACCCATACAAAAGAGGATGACTTATAAGTTTTAAGTTGGGGTGGAGCAATTTATGACTTATAAGTTGGGGTGACTTATAAGGCCCTGTTTGGTTCATAAGTCCTAGGACTTTTTTTAGTCCCAACTTATAAGTCCTAAGTCCCTAAAAAGTCCTTACCTGTTTGGTTCCTGGGACTTATAAGTCTCTATAAGACCGTATTACAACTATAAGTCCCTATAAGTTCCTCCTTGAGAGTCTTATTTCATAAGTCCCAAATGCCCACTTTAAGTCCCTATAAGTCCCTCCTATTTGGTTTAGATGGGACTTATAGGAACTTATTTAAGTCCCTAGACCAATAAGTCCCTAGAAACAAACACCCTCTAAGTTGGGTCTGTTTGGCAAAATAAGTCACTTTTTTTATTTTTCGAATTATAAGTTGGTGACTTATTTGAAATCAAATAGGCCCTCAATGCCATCGACTAAGTTGACTCTATTTTATTTTATTTTTTATTTTTCATTGTTCTTGAAATAGCTCACTGTCCATACCAAACGGTGACTACGTTGACTCTACGGTTGTGTGCATTCTCGAGACCATTCCTACTCCATTTTGTAAAGAAAAAGGTGAGTGCATTCCACACACTGAGTTTCTTTTTTTAATGGAAATACTCATATTCATACCATCACCAGATACAAATACACCCGAGACGAGCAAATACGATTTGGATAGTTGTCCCATCCATAACACATATAGCCCCATGATACAACTTAAAATTACAACCAAGTCCTTAGTAAGCCGCAAGACCTGCCCGGTCTCGGGCCCGCGAAGAATGCCGGCCATCACGGAAAAAAGAGGCAAACCCGACATCCAGCACACCAAAAGATGCAGAGCCAACCTGCTGCCGACGCTGCCTCCCAAAGAGAAAGCAACGGATGACCGACGACTCTTAATCGTACATAGAAGAGCCGATGAGGCATATCTCAGGACTCCCGATGGAAGGAGCCTAAGCATTGTCGTGCAAGAGCCTCCTCCCGGGAGCGGCGGAGCGCAAGCCGGACGACGATTTCCTCCTCAGGGCCGCGTGGGATGATCACGGGGTCGACGGATCTAAAGATGAAGGACTCGAATCCGCTGCCTGCCATGCCAGAGACGGTCGAACACCGCCGGAGATGAGTTTGGGGGCGGAGGGGAGTGTACGTAGTGAAGTGGTTAGGGTTTGGTCCGGCGAGCGGATGTGAAGGAATATATGTGAGGTCGGATGGGCCAGCGTGAACCGGGTCCAACATGACGAATGCGTCCGGATGCCTCCATATCCGTTCCATATTTGGACTGGATATAAGAGGTGCCTGTCAGCACGGACGTTTAAGATCCGTTTAAAGCGTCTGACTGTGTCAAAATTGACTATCCCGAGCGTTTAGACAGTGTTTGGTGTGCCCGGTTATAGATGCTCTAAGTGGAGCCGTCCACACTAGTCCTCCCGCTCAAGAAGACTAGCCAGCAGCGGCAGAATGGCAAAGGCAACCTGCATCTGCATGTCCCATGCGTTGTTCCTTGCTCGGCCCGTGGAGCGTGGAGAGTAGAGTGCCCAACCAAAGATCCCTTGCCGCTTTTGCATCGCCTTTCCCATGTCTTCTTCTTTCTTGCGGTCTGTCCCGAGGAAAGGCGTTGGTTGTTTAGCCTCTTCTTTCCGTCAACAAGATTAACGATCATCAGTTCATGACGACGCGTGCCGACTTGATCTCCTCTCGGGTCGGTTACGGGACTAAGCACGTGTTGGGGGCGACGATGTGACCCTCCCTGCTAACGTCCGGCTAACCATCACGGCAGAGGTTGGCATGGCTCACCTCATCTGTGGTGTGGTGCGGTTTTGTAAGGTTCGAAAGCCAAACGCATGACCTCGTTTCTTTGGTCCTGTGAATAACTGCATGCGATTGCTTCTAGAATCGTCGTGCCGACCCGGGCAGGTGTGGACGGAACGGATGGATGGATGCGAAGGCTCGAGGAGAGGAATGTGCAGCCAGATGCTCCTCGCTGGTCCGGCCGTGGCACGCAGCTGTAGGACAAACAAAATGCAGTCGGTGACACGACACGATAGGAGGAGGACACCACTCTTCTTCGCGCAATCAGCCTGCTCCCCTGCCTCCAAATTAACTGGCAGCTGGCTTATATTCTGTGCGGATAGCTTGATTCTTCAGTGTGGCTCAATGCCATCGACTACATTGACCTTATAGCTGTGGTGAAAATTGACGAATCTGGCTCTTTCCTAAAAACTAATAAATGCGCACGTGCAACACACGTTCATATTTAAGCAATATATTAATTGTACGCGGATATTAAGTATATTATTATTTGTGTGTTAATAGTGCAATATTTGGTATGATATTAATTGCACGTTAACGCTCGTCATTGGAGCAGTCTAGGTCGTTGGATTAACTTAGTTCGATGGTCGAGATCAGTTGGATCTGCCTCTTTAGGTCTTTTTATATATTGATATAGATATAGATATAGATTTGGCACAAAAGAACCCAACTCAAAAAGGCTTTTCCAAAATTCTCCGCACATGACGCCGAGAGCGTCATGCAAATGAGCCATTTGTGGATTTCTTTTTTGACCGGGTTCGTTTTATGCTAAAGTTTCAAAAAAGCATCAGATTTGTCCATTTTCACAAGGTTGTGTGCATTCTCGAGACCATTTCTACTCTGTTTTGTAAAAAAAAAAGTGAGTGGATTACGCACCGATTTTTTCTAAATGGAAATATTCATATTCATACCATCACCATAAAGATACAAGCACACCCCCGACACGATCTACAAGTAATACGGGTTGGACGAACCAACCTGTGGTTGAGTTGGTTAGATGACAATGGTATCTCCGGCCCATCAAGATTTAAATTCTGGTGCTCGCATTTATTCTGAATTTATTTCAGAATTTTCAGCGGTACACGTTTAGTGGGAGGAGACGTTCCCGTCGAGTATGATGCGCCTACGGTGACTTTGTAAAATCTTAAGATGATATGCCGGCTCAGTCTCTCGGAGGTGCTCATAAGGGTAGGATGTGTGTGTGCGTTCACAGGGATGAGTGTGCGCACATATATATGAGCTCTTGTGTCTATACCGTGTTAAAAAAAGTAATGCAGGTTGGACAAGTGTCCCATCCAAAACACATATAGCCCCATGATACAACTTAAAATTACAACTAAGTCAACTATATCACGCCAAACATCACCTTCATCGGTTTGCAGGTAAAGGCGCAGAGGAGCACCATCGCACCTCTTGCTTTGTGATATGTCTCAAACGTATATGTTTTTCCATGCTATTATATTATAAGTTTTGAATCATTTTTATATTAATTTATATTATTTTTTGTACTAACTTATAAATGAGTGTTGAAAGTCAATTGCTGTTTTCTGCATGATTTTGTTTTTACAGAAAATCAATATCTACGGAGATCAAAACCCCGAAAGATTTAATATGATTTTTCGCGCCCCAAAAATTCCAGAAACTGTCAAGATCTTCCTAGGGGCAATCAGGGGCCTCACGCGGCCAAGGGCTGACCCGCATCAGGTGCCGTGTGGGCCTCTTGTGCACCACTTTCTGTCCATTCTCCCGCCTACAAATTTCACATTTGACAAAATCCTCAGTACCAATTTTCTTTGATTTTTTCGGCGCTGCAAGTTTTTGTTCCCAGGAGGTCCAATCTGAAGGCCTGTTCTGGCAACCTACCAAAGAGAGAATCCATCACCAGAGGCTAGATAACAACCATGTTGCCTCCTTGACCATGCATGAGTAGTTCCTTTAATACCTTAGGATCCATAGTAATAGCTAGATAGCATCATCTCTCCCCCGATCCGGAGACCACGTTGGCAGAGCGAGCTATCGCGCGGGCGAAGGGGTTCGGAGAAATTTCCAAATTTTTGCCCGTGACTATATATAGCCCGACCCTGTCGGTCTGAACGAGTGGAACAACTCGGTGGCACCGAGATGCAAAACTGTATACAGTTATTGCAACTCGGTGTGACCGAATGGTTCAAATCGGTTGCACCGAGATCGAAAACCTAGATCAACTTAATGATCTCGGTAGGACCGAAAGTAGGGTATCGGTCAGACCGAGAATCATAAAGAGGTTTTGGAAGTTTAAGTCTATGACGAATCGGGGACTCCGAGCGCTCCTCACACAGAGTGGTTCGAATCTGACTTGATCAAATTTTGTGATGTAGCATGAATAGAGTTTGAGACGAGAAAAGTATAGATAGCTAGAGGAGGTTCTTAGGCATTCTTGTCCATCCACTTGGCAAAAGGAAATAAAACCAAACAATCAAAACAACAAGTGGATGTCCTCGAATGAGTAAAATATGCAACCAGCATGCTCACACAATAAAATGGCAAATGAAATATGTGACAAGGCATGCACAACCAATTCTAGCATCTATCAAGCAATTTGTGATGACAAGGTCATCTATATATGAGTATATTGACTTAGGAGTCAAGTGAGAACACTTGATCATAGGTCATACTCATCGTTTAAGCTCAAGTGGGGTTACCACTTTTACATAAAGTATTGTTGTGTTCACATCTTTAGAGTTGCTTTAGCTCAAGTCTTAGAGTAAAGCTCCCCCTAGATGTGATATCCCCCCCTTAGAGGGATGAACTAACCTCGGGTTTTGTCGATGATGACTTCATGTAGATGTTGAAGATGTGGATGCTCAATGTTGATGTAGATCACTTGGAGCTATCCATTTGAGTGAATTGCACTTTCAATACCTACATGGGTTAGTCCCACAAGGAACAAACAAGGATATCCATAGACATAGAGTGATGCACACACAAGATGATGTCCATGAAAACTTTTAGGTTACCTTGTCCCTTGTCTTAGCAACAAGAGGGTTTGTGACTCCTTGAACTAGTGCAAGATGTGGAAGTTGATTGCACTTGTTCTTGCCAAAATGATAAGAGTGAAGTATGTTGGCGGAGTCACCCTCAAGAACTCTCTAGTTCTTCTTCTTTTGGATCCACACCATCTTGATGGGAATCCTTGGAGTTGTAGTCATACTTGATGAAGTGGAACTTGAAGTAGTCTTGGTAATCCACTTGACTAAGGTCTTAGGAGCTTCTTCAAATGCATCAATTTCCTCTTGAAGCTTGTCCTTGCGTTTTTGCTTGTAGTCTTGTGGTGGAAGATCATCTTGAGCTTGTGTCCCCTTGAAAGAAGTATCATACTTCTCTTGTTGAGGAACAAACTTTGTCTTGGGGTATTGATCTTCTTCCCACTCAACTCCATTGGCATTGAACTTTCGTTCAAAACCAACACCTTGATTCTTCCGGTGCATTCCTTGCTTGCGCACAATTTCCTCGAATTGCTTACTCCCGGCAAGGCTTTTGTACACTCCTTTCTCTATAATTCCCTTCAATAAGCTATTTTCTTGCTCAAGTGTAACTTGGCTAAGAGAATCATTAGTGGAACCAAGAGAACTACTAGAAGCAACAATATTGGATTTAACATGATCATTGTTACTGCTAGAGGAAGAATCTTTCTTGTTCTTGTTACTAGACTTGACTTGAGGCATGTAAGTGGATAAGAGTAAACGCTTGGCAATGTAAGAAGAACTTTTCTTGCGAAGATCGTCATTGATTGCTTTTAAGAACTCATGCTCTTGCTCAAGATTGAGCTTTTCAAAGCGTAATTTCTCATGAGCTCTTAAAAGTTCTCGATGATCTTCGAAGATAGTTTCATGAGCTAACTTAAGAGTGTTTAGTTCTTTAGTTAGAGCCTCAATCTTCTCCTTATCATTGTCATTCGTTTTATCTTGATTAGCATGATTAATTGACGTTTCATCATAGTATTCATCACTAGAGTTGTCAACAAGCAAATCATCACCTAACAAGTCATCTTCATCACTATTGAAATCAACATACTCGGGGTGTGTTACCTTAGGACCTTTGGCCATGAAGCATCTTCCAATTACTTCATTTGGTGAGTCAAATATGTCGTAGGAGTTGGTTGACACAAGTGCTAGACCGGCAACACCTTCATCTTGAGTATCTTCGGAGTCGGAGTGATAACTTTTCTCGGAGTGGCTGTCGGAGTCGGAGCCGGATACCCATTCACCAACATGAGCTTGATGTCTTCGTTTTGTGTAGCTCCTTGATGATTTTTCCTTCCTTTCCGAATCCTTGCTTCTCCGTGAGTATCTTCGTTCATAACGATCATCTCTACTCCTTCTCTCTCTTGGTGGTGATTCTTTGCTTCTTCTTTTTGGAGAATCTTCTCTTCTCTTGTAGGGAGCCGTACACTCATTGGAATAGTGTCCGGGTCTTCCACAACTGTAGCAGTTTCGCTCTCGACTAGAAGATCTTTTGTCATTGTAGGACCTTGACTTGAAGCTTCTATCTTTGCTTCTACTCTTGTAGAACTTGTTGAAGTTCTTCACCATTAAGCTCAATTCTTCATTGAAGTTTTGTTTCTCACTTGATGATGTAGGGGCTTCACATGAGGCTTTGTAGGCACCACTTGATTTGTTGTGAAGTTCCTCTTTATCCTTAAGTGACATCTCATGAGCAGCAATTCTTCCAATCACCTCCGTTGGCTTGAGATCTTTGTAATTGGGCATCATTTGGATCAATGTGCACACAGTATCATATTTTCCATCCAAGGCTCTTAGAATCTTCTTGATGATGAATCTATCGGTCATCTCTTCACTTCCTAAGCTGGCAATCTCATTTGTGATGAGAGCAAGCCTAGAGTACATTTCAGCGACACCTTCACCATCCTTCATTTTGAACTTGTCAAGTTGACTTTGAAGCACATCCAACTTGGATTCCTTGACGGAGTCGGTACCTTCGTGCATATCAATCAAAGTGTCCCAAATTTCCTTTGCATTCTCAAGACGGCTGATTTTGTTGAATTCTTCAGGGCACAATCCGTTGAAGAGAATATCACAAGCTTGAGCATTGTATTGCAACATCTTCAACTCATCCGCGGTAGCTTCACGGTTTGGTTCTTTCCCATCAAAGAAGTCACCTTGCAAACCAACACACACAATAGCCCAAACGGCGGGGTTATGTCCAAGAATATGCATTTTCATTTTATACTTCCAACTAGCAAAATTAGTACCATCAAAGTAAGGACCTCTACGGTGATAATTTCCCTCGCTAGACGCCATACTCTCCTAGGTTGTGAAACCAAGGCTATGACCACCAAAAGCTATGGAGATCAAAGCAAATGGAGACCAAGGCTCTGATACCACTTGTAGGATCGAAAGTATGTCTAGAGGGGGGGGGTGATTAGACTACTTGACCAAATAAAAACTTAACCTTTTCCCAATTTTAGTTCTTGGAAGATTTTAGCTATTGTAGGACAAGTCAAGCAATCATCACACAATTCAAGCAAGCATGCAAAGAGTATATTGGCAGCGGAAAGTAAAGCATGCAACTTGCAAGAATGTAAAGGGAAGGGTTTGGAGAATTCAAACGCAATTGGAGACACGGATGTTTTTCCCGTGGTTCGGATAGGTGGTGCTATCCTACATCCACGTTGATGGAGACTTCAACCCACGAAGGGTAACGGTTGCGCGAGTCCACGGAGGGCTCCACCCACGAAGGGTAATGGTTGCGCGAGTCCACGGAGGGCTCCACCCACGAAGGGTCCACAAAGAAGCAACCACCCACGAAGGGTCCACGAAGAAGCAACCTTGTCTATCCCACCATGGCCATCGCCCACGAAGGACTTGCCTCACTAGCGGTAGATCTTCGCGAAGTAGCGATCTCCTTGCCCTTACAAACTCCTTGGTTCAACTCCACAATCTTGTCGGAGGCTCCCAAGTGACACCTAGCCAATCTAGGAGACACCACTCTCCAAGAAGTAACAAATGGTGTGTAGGTAATGAACTCCTTGCTCTTGTGCTTCAAATGATAGTCTCCCCAACACTCAACTCTCTCTCATAGGATTTGGATCTGGTGGAAAGAAGGTTTGAGTGGAAAGCAACTTGGGGAAAGCTAGAGATCAAGATTCATATGGTAGGAATGGAATATCTTGGTCTCAACACATGAGTAGGTGGTTCTCTCTCAGAACATATGAGTTGGAATTGTGTATGTGTTCTGATGGCTCTCTCCACGAATGAAGAGGAGGTGGAGGGGTATATATAGCCTCCACACAAAATCCAACCGTTACACACAGTTTTCCAATCTCGGTGGGACCGAATCAACAAACTCGGTCGGACCGAAAAGGTAAACCTAGTGACCGTTAGAGATTTTTGGTGGGACTGACATGCAACTCGGTAGGACCGATATGGTTAGGGTTTGGGCATAACGTAATCTCGGTGAGACCGATTACACAAACTCGGTGAGACCGAGTTTGGTAATAAGCTAACCAGAGAGTTGGTCAGGTAAACTCGGTGGGACCGATTTGCTCTTTCGGTGAGACCGAAAAGTTACAAAAAGGAAACAAAGAGTTTACACTGCAATCTCGGTGGGACCGATTCGCTCTTTCGGTGAGACCGAAAAGTTACGAAAGGGAAACAGAGAGTTTGCAATCCCATCTCGGTGAGACCGAGATCCCTATCGGCAGAACCGAATTGCTAGGGTTTGGCAGTGGCTTATGACAAGTGAAACTCGGTGGCACCGGATAGAAAGAATCGGTAGGACCGAGTTTGGCTTAGGGTTTAGGTCATATGTGGATATGGGAAAGTAGTTGAGGGTTTTGGAGCATATCACTAAGCACATGAAGCAAGAGGCTCATTAAGCAACACCTCATCCCTCCTTGGTAGTATTGGCTTTTCCTAAAGACTCAATGTGATCTTGGATCACTAAAATATAAAATGAAGAGTCTTGAGCTTTTGATCTTGAGCCAATCCTTTGTCCTTAGCATTTTGAGGGTTCCACTTTCACATCCATGCCATGCCAATCATTGAGCTTTCCTGAAATAGTCATCTTGGAATAGCATTAGCTCAATGAGCTATATGTTGTTATGAATTGCCAAAACCACCTAGGGATAGTTCACTTTCAGCGAACTGCCGTGCCGGCCGCTTCCGCCGCTACCTCCCGTGACCCCAGCCCAGCGCACCTCGCCGCAGCCCCCGGCGCCCCAGCGCCTCCTTTGGCTCGGGCAGGCGCCCAAACGGGCTGACGCCCGCAGCGCCCCTGCGCCCGAATCG
Source organism: Triticum urartu (assembly GCF_003073215.2). Taxonomy (NCBI): domain Eukaryota; kingdom Viridiplantae; phylum Streptophyta; class Magnoliopsida; order Poales; family Poaceae; genus Triticum; species Triticum urartu. Next base: position 408,076,627 of record NC_053026.1, read on the forward strand.
CCCATTTGGCCCTATGGGCCACTGACTAGGGGGTCCCACCCTCCCAAACGTTTTAAAAAAATAATATAAAAAACAGAATTAAAAAATAAAAATAGTATTTAATCAATTAATTAACAAAATAATTAACTTAATTAATTCTATTTAAATTAACTAATTAAGGTTAATTAACCTGATAACTAATTAACCTAACTAGCTATTGTTAATTAGCTAAACAGTCCCTGATAGGTGGGACCCACCTGTCAGGTTGACCAGGTCAACGATCAACGTTGACTGCTGACGTCAGCAATCACTATTCTGGATAATGTTAATTTAATTAATAATTAATAAATTAGAAACTGATTTAAAACTTTACAAATTAATATAAATTAAACTGTAGCTCAAATGAAAATACTTTTTACATGAAAGTTGCTCAGAACGACGAGACGAATCCGGATACGCAGCCCGTTTGTCCGCCACGCATCCCTAGCATAGCGAACACGCAACTTTCCCCCTCTGATTCGTTTGTCCGAAAACGTGAAACACCGGGGATATTTTCTCGGATGTTTCCCCCCTTCACCGGTACCATCTCATACCGTGTTAGGGCACCCCTAGCACCGCTACTTGTCTTGTCATGCATCATTATGCATCTGTTTGCATTATATTCATTGTTTCTTCCCCCTCTTCTCTCCGATAGACTACGAGACCGACGCCGCTGCTACCCAGTACGACTACGGTGTTGACGACCCCTCTCTCTTGCCAGAGCAACCAGGCAAGCCCCCCCTTGATCACTAGATATCGCCTACTCTCCTCTATACTGCTTGCATTAGAGTAGTGTAGCATGTTACTGCTTTTCATTAATCCTATTCTGATGCATAGCCAGTCATTGTTGCTACAACTGTTGATACCTTACCCGCAATCCTAAATTCTTAGTATAGGATGCTAGATTATCATCAGTGGCCCTACACTCTTGTCCGTCTGCCATGCTATACTACTGGGTCGTGATCACTTCGGGAGGTGATCATGGGCATATACTATATACTTACACTGTTACATTACTTATGATACTGTTCGGAGATGGGGGCTGAAGGGGCAGGTGGCTCCATCCCGGTAGAGGTGGGCCTGGGTTCCCGATGGCCCCCGACTGTTACTTTGAGGCGGAGCGACAGGGAAGGTTGAGACCACCTAGGAGAGATGCGGGCCTGGCCCTGGTCGGCGTACGCGGATACTTAACACGCTTAACGAGATCATGGTATTTGATCTGAGTCTGGCTACTGGCCTATACGCACTAACCATCTACGCGGGGACAGTTATGGGCACTCGATGTCGTGGTATCAGCCGAAGCCTTCATGACGTCAGCGACTGAGCGGCGCGCGCCGGATTGGACTGGAACGCCTGCTAGGCTAGGTCTGCTTCCGGCCGCGTTCACAACGTGCAGGTGTACAAAGGGCGATGGGCCCAGACCCCTGTGCCATAGGATTTAGACCGGCGTGCTGACCTCTCTGTTGTGCCTAGGTAGGGCTGCGACGTGTTGATCTTCTGAGGCCGGGCATGACCCAGAAAAGTGTGTCCGGCCAAATGGGATCGAGCGTGTTGGGTTATGTGGTGCACCCCTGTAGGGAAGTTAATCTATTCGAATAGTCGTGATCTTCGGTAACAGGACGACTTGGAGTTGTACCTTGACCTTATGACAACTAGAACCGGATACTTAATAAAACACACCCTTCCAAGTGCCAGATACAACCGGTGGTCGCTGTCGTGGTTCTAAGTCTGACAGTAGTGTAGGGGGGTAAGTATGGAGAGGCAAGATCTTAGCTATGGAGAAGTTGTAAGCACGCAAGGTTTACGAGTTTAGGCCCTTCTCGGAGGAAGTAATAGACCTACGTCTCGGAGCTCGGAGGCGGTCGACTGAATTATGCATGTATGAATTACAGGGGTGCGAACCCTTGTCTCGGAGGAGGGGGGTGGCTTATATAGAGTGCGCCAGGACCCCGGCTAGCCCACGTTACAAAGGGTTCAATGTACATTAAGGCAGGGCGTTACTGGTAACGCTAGTAATAAAGTGCTATGATGACCATAAAAGCTACTTAATAACCGGCCGTTAGCATGCGGAGTGCCTTTAGGTCTCCTGACTGTCGAGTGGCTTGGTCTTGGTCAAGTGGTTGCTTCTTGGTCGAGTATCTTCGAGTCTGTCGAGTGGAACACCTCCAAGTCGATTGAAAGATGATTTCTTCTGGAGATGTCCTTGGGTAGGTCAGTTTGGACAGGTCCATGACCCTACCCTAGGTACATAGCTTCATCATTAGCCCCCGAATGGATTGAGGTTTGAGTGGGAAAGGGATTGAGCACTGCTCCGACTCATTTTTCATGCCGTGAGCATTTCTTGTTTCGGATCAATGAACCTGAGCAATGGCAGCGACTTCCTTTCCAGTCGCCTTGATCCATTCTTAGGTTTTTGTCAAGTGAGTCTCTTTACTAGAAAGGCTCCGAGTGACGGTGCGGAGGAGATCTTTTGTCTGACAAGTTGTTCTGCTGCCCACAGATGTCGTGGGATCCGAATTTTGGGAAGCGCGCGGGACGGGGGAGGCCGCAGTAATCGGATGGGATAGGGCAGAGCCGCCTCGATCCCCACGCCACCTTTTTCACCACGTATCGCGTGCGCGATTGTTACGGGATTCGACAGGGCCGCCCGGGCCTACCAGTCAGCCACTCGGAAGAGGCCTCATATAAGGCGTAGGACCGGAGTCTCTTAAACAGTGCGTCCCCATTATCTCTTCTTCTCTTCTCGCTCCCTCGCCGCGCTCGCTCTCGCCCCCGCGCCACCGCTCCGTACGCGTCTCGCCGGCAATGATGGGGAAGGAGAAGATGGCGGCTCTAGAGCGGGCAAAGAAGGCGACGGCGAGGTCGAAGGGGAAGGCGACCAGTCGGGGCGGATCCTCCTCGCGAACCGGCCTGCCAAAGGTCTGGATCCAGGGCTACTGGATCCGCTCAACGATCACGCAAGAAGACCTCGACGACCTGGCCGAAGGAGGGCTGATCCCCTACGAATCGGCGCGGCTTCCGGGGAAGGAGTCCGAGCCGCAACCTCAGGAGGGTGAGCGCGTCCTCCTTGCCACCCACATCGACCGTGGATTTTCCTTGCCTCCTCATCCTTTCTTTCGGGGGTTTCTGAACTTCTTTGGGGCACAACTTCACCACTTAACCCCCAACACGATCGTTTATCTCGCCGCCTTTGTTTCTTTGTGTGAGAATTTCCTGGGTTGTCGGCCTCACTGGGGCCTTTTCAAGCACGTTTTCACTTGTCGCTCCCAGACGGTGAAAAAGGCTAATCCGAGTGACGAGAGAACCCAAGTGATTCAGATGTGCGGGGCCTTGGTGTTTAGATGAGAGGGAAAAGCTCCTTTCCGGCCATGATTCTTCCCGACTCAGTTCACGGATGGCAGTCGACCTGGTTTTATTGCAAAGACCAGTCGACGCCAGGCCAGTCGACTGGCCTCCCTCCTTTCACCATGGACCGAGTGAGGAAACCCTCTCCTTTGAAGGTGCTCCCGGAGGAGAAGGCGCATGTGAGGGTGCTGGTAGAGTGAGTAGTCCAGCTTATCCGTGACGGGGTCACCGGCATGGATCTCCTGGAGGTCTTCCTTCAGCGGCACATCCAGCCTCTTCAAGCCCGAGACCATCCGATGTGGATGTATTCGGGTCTTGAAGACTCCACTCGGATTCACCCGGAGGAGGTCGATGACGACACACTGGAAACAAAGACAACCCCAGGGGAGCCAGGAGAGTTCCTCCATTCGACTAGTCTCATATACCAGAGAAGGTTCGATTCTGAGCTTTTGTTTGTAATCTGAATCCACTCGCGCGGCTGCCAATACTGAGTCGACTGACCTTGTTCTCCCTGCTTTCTTTCAGGCCATTATTGAAATGTATTCAGTGCCCAATGGAGAACAGGAGCAGGACCTGGAGGGAGAGGCGAGCGGTGGCGACAGTGGCGAATGGAAGTCTGACGGTGGAGGGGACGAAGAAAGTGACGACCCGAGTGACGAAGAAGAAGTCGAGTCGCCTCCTCGCAGGGAGAGGCGGTCCAAACTTGACCAAGAACCGTCGAGCGCCCGTGAAAAGGTGGTTGCTCAAGCTGGTCAGTCTTCAAAGCGTCCTCGGACCTCTTCGCCAACTCCGACCGAGAAAGCATCCCAAAGTCGCAGAGCCGAAGCTTCGGAAGGTGTTGCCGAAGATTAAGATTGACATCCCCATCGCTTCTGCGTGAGTGTCTCTTTTTATCTTCACTCGATGCCCTGTGCTGCTTGTTTTTCTTGTTTTAACCGGACGGACTTGGGAACTGGCAGCGCTGCTACGTCCGGGACCTCAGCTTACAGGGACGATGACGAGGTGATGGAGGATGCGGTCACTTCTACTCTGGGTATGATTTCTGCCATTCTGTCTTTATTTTGGTCGATTCAGCTGCAATGTGTACCATTGGGTGATGTGATTTCGTCGATTGAACTTTGAAAAGCCCCTAACATTATTGACCTCCCTGATGATGATGATGATGATGAAGAGCCCGAGAGGCCTTTAATGAGGAGAAACAGGAAGTTCCTGCGAGCGAGGTGCTACAATCGACGCCGAGGGCGGAACCAGTCGTTCAGGACGCTGGTGATGCCAATCGGGGTTCTGTTATCTTTGTCGTGCCCTTGTCGAGTGCCTTGCCTCCTTCGTCGACTCTCAGGCCCCCGTCGACCCGCCTTCGGTTTTTGCGACCCATCACATCCCATAGGATGAAGTGAATGCTGCCAAGGAAGCCATACGCCAGGCGGGCATTATGATGGAGAAGATGAAGACGGTGCGGGACACCAGCCAGGCCGCCTACGATGCCAGCTCGGCTCTCCAAAGCAACGTTCAGGTTAGTTAGTCGCTGCTTGTTCTGTTAGGATATGCTACCTGAAGACTCTTTCTGAATTTTTTTGCATCTGTACACCCACTGGGTGCGTCCATTGAATTTTTGAACTAGTGGGGGCACGCTGAGTGCACCCATTGGGTGTAGTCCCCAAGACTACGGTGGACTGCTGGCAGTCGACTGTAGTCTTTGTAGTTTGTCTCTTCCACTCGGTCTGGTCGAGTGGGATCAGAACCGGTGGGGGCACGTCAAGTGCACCCACTGGGTGTAGTCCCCGAGACCACAGTCGACTGCTGGCAGTCGACTGTGGTCTGAGTTCTATTTTCTCTCGCCCCCCTTTTTTTGTGTTGACTTGGCGTATGTAAATTGAATTATTCTTGGATCGTGATGCAGAATTTTGCCAGAACTTCGAGGAGGAGACTGGGCGGATCGAACCTGGTTTGGATCCAATCAATTCTCCCGTGAAAGATGAAACTGCCATGAATCTGCTCCGACTGGAATCCCGCATCGACGGTGTCGTGGACTACTTGGCTCGACTGAAGGTCGCCATGTCACGGATCGACCCGGAACTTTGGCCAGAGGCCGCGCTCCAAAATGATCTTGAGTCCCTGATGACTCGTCTTAACGAAATCCCTGACCAAGTGCAGGAGTGGAAGAAGTCTTCTGGTCGGTGTGGTGCTGATGTGGCTCTGTCTTTGGTTCGTGTCCACTACAAGGAGGTGCGACAAGACAAACTGGCAGCAATCAAGGTCGCCAACACCCAGAAGCATGACTGCCGAACTTTTATGGAGACTTTCATCGCTGCAGCCACTCGGATCGCCGACGGCGTCGACCTGGATGAGTTCGTCGAGCCTGCCAGCCCTCCTCCTGCGGAGTGAACAAACTTTTATGCCTCACCTTAAATTTGCCTCGGAATGCCGAGTGGTTTTTGTAACCATTAAACTCTTTCGGGATGAATGCCTGAGCACTTTGATATGTGGTCCGGAACCTTTAGGATTTATCTGAACTTGGTTTATCATTGAATATCTTTATGAATCCCCCGTCGAGTGGAAATAGTTCTTCATTCGAGACAACTTTTTTGTATTTGTGGCGCAGCTCCGAAGGAGAAGGTAGCAGTCGACCTGCACCTCGTCGTCCTTGCGGATCGGCGATGGAGTGCTCGGTATTTGTGGCGAAGCTCCCCAAGGAGGAGGTGGCAATCGACCTTGTTACTGCGGAGCAGGATGGAGTGCACGTTGTATTTGTGGCGAAGCTCCCCAAGGAGGAGGTAGCCGTCGACCTGCACCTTGTTACTGCAGAGCAGGATGGAGTGCATGTTGTATTTGTGGCGAAGCTCCCCAAGGAGGAGGTGGCAGTCGACCTGCACCTCGTTACTGCAGAGTGGGATGTGTTTTGTACTTAGGCGAGTGCCTGACTGCAGCTAAGTCCTCAAGTGAGAGAACTTAGGCAAGTACTGGACTGCAGTTAAGCCCCCGAATGGGAGGATTGCTCTCCACTCGGTAGGATTTTTTCAAACTTAGGCGAGTGCCTGACTGTAGCTAAGTCCTCAAGTGAGAGAACTTAGGCGAGTACTGGACTGCAGATAAGCCCCCGAGTGGGAGGGCTGCTCTCCACTCGGTAGGATTTTTTCAAACTTAGGCGAGTGCCTGACTGCAGCTAAGTCCTCAAGTGGGAGAACTTAGGCGAGTACTGGACTGCAGCTAAGCCCCCGAGTGGGAGGACTGCTCTCCACTCGGTAGGATTTTTTCAAACTTAGGCGAGTGCCTGACTGCAGCTAAGTCTTCAAGTGAGAGAACTTAGGCGAGTACTGGACTGCAGCTAAGCCCCCGAGTGGGAGGATTGCTCTCCACTCGGTAGGATTTTTTCCAAACTTAGGCGAGTGCCGGACTGCAGCTAAGTCTCTAAGTGAGAGAACTTAGGCGAGTACTGGACTGCAGCTAAGCCCCCGAGTGGGAGGATTGCTCTCCACTCGGTAGGATTTTTTTAAATACTTAGGCGAAACGGATTCGCAGCTAAGCCCCCGAGTGGGAGGCTGGCTCGCCACTCGGTAGGAAATTATTTTTACAAACTTAGGCGAAGCGGATTCACAGCTAAGCCACCCACTGGGGGATTTCTCACGCAAACAAAAACAATAATAATCATTGGGAAAATTATAACGCTCCTGTCTTTGATAAATAAACTACAGGAGTTTTTTCTTATTACATCTCATCAGAGTGAGAATTCAAGTATAAAAGGGGCGGAGGAGCTCCGCATTCCAGGCTCGCGGCTCATCAATCTGGTGATCGACATTGTAGAGGTGGTATGCTCCATTGTGGAGGACTCTGGTAACTATGAAGGGGCCTTCCCAAGTAGGAGCGAGTTTGTGTGGTTTCTGCTGATCCACTCGGAGGACTAAGTCTCCTTCTTGGAAGGCTCGACTCTTCATGTTTCTGGCATGGAATCGACGCAAGTCTTGCTGATAGATGGTCGATCGGATCATGGCCATTTCTCTTTCTTCTTCCAGGAGGTCGACTGCGTCCTGCCGGGCTTGTTCTGCTTCATCTTCAGAGTAGAGCTCGACTCGGGGAGCGTTGTGAAGCAGGTCACTCGGCAAGACTGTCTCGGCTCCGTAGACCAGAAAGAATGGGGTTCTTCCGGTCGACCGGTTCGGGGTTGTCCTCAATCCCCAAATGACTCGACCCATGCACCTGCTGCGTGCTTGAGATCGCGCATCAATTGGGGTTTCAGTCCTTTGAGAATTAGGCCGTTTGCCCTTTCTGCTTGTCCATTCGACTAGGGGTGAGCGACCGAAGCATAGTCGACCCGAGTGCCCTGAGAGGCGCAAAAGGCCCTGAATTTGTCGGAATTGAAGTTTGACCCATTGTCAGTGATGATGCTGCGCGGAACTCCATATCTGAATATCAACTCTTTGATGAAACTGATAGCAGTGCAAGCATCAAGATTCTTGATAGGCTTGGCTTCAATCCATTTGGTGAACTTGTCGACTGCTACCAGCACATGAGTGAAGACGCTCCTGCCCGTTCTCAGTGGTCCAACCATGTCCAGCCCCCAGACAGCGAAGGGCCAGATGAGTGGAATGGTTTTCAGGGCTGACGCGGGCTTGTGCGACATATTGGAGTAATACTGACATCCTTCACATTTGTCGACTATCTCTTTTGCCATCTCATTGGCTCTTGGCCACTAGAATCCCGCTCGGTATGCTTTAGCCACAATGGTCCGAGAGGACGCATGATGACCACAGGTCCCCGAGTGGATATCATCAAGGATCATCTGACCTTCTTCTGGTGTAATACACTTCTGGCTGACCCCAGTCGTGCTTTCTCTATATAACTGTCCCTTTATGACTATAAAGGCCTTGGATCGACGGACGATCTGTCGAGCCTCTTCTTCGTCCTCTGGGAGTTCTTTCCTTAGGATGTACGTGATGTACGGTACTGTCCAGATGGGAGTGATGACCAAGACTTCCATGATCAGGTCGACCACAGCTGGAACTTCAACTTCAGTCGGATCCGTGGCACTTTTTGGCTGCGGGGCCTCTTCAGTGAAGGGATCCTCCTGAACTGATGGTGTGTGGATGTGTTCCAAAAACACATTGCTGGGAATGGCTTCTCTTTTGGAACCTATTTTTGCCAGATCATCAGCTGCTTGATTTTTTAGTTGGGGTATGTGATGAAACTCTAACCCCTCGATTTTCTTCTCCAGCTTTCTCACTGCATTACAATAACTAGTCATGGCTGGACTTCTAACGTCCCATTCCTTCATCACCTGATTAACCACCAAATCTGAGTCGCCATAGACCATGAGGCGACGAACGCCGAGTGAAATGGCCATGCGCAACCCATATAAAAGTGCTTCGTATTCTGCCTCGTTATTGGAGGAATCAAAGTGGATTTGAAGAACATATCTGAGTTTATCTCCTCTGGGGGAGACCAACACCACTCCGACACTGGAACCATTCAGCATCTTGGAGCCGTCGAAGAACATGGTCCAATGCTCCGAGTGAACCTGAGTCGGCAGTTGCTGTTCAATCCACTCGGTGACAAAATCTGCGATTGCCTGGGACTTGATAGCTTTCTTTGCCTCAAACTTGATATCTAGAGGAAGGAGTTCAATCACCCATTTTGCCACTCGACCGGTTGCATCCCTGTTATGCAGGATCTCTGACAATGGAGCATCGCTGACGACTGTAATTGAATGATCAAAGAAGTAGTGAGCAACTTTCTTTGTGGTCATATAAATCCCATATACAAGCTTCTAATAATGAGGATATCTTTGCTTTGATGGGGTCAAGACTTCAGAAATATAATATACTGGGCGCTGAACTTTGAAGGTTTTTCCTTCTTCTTCCCGCTCGACCGTAAGTACCATACTGAAGACTTGTCTTGTGGTTGCAATGTAAAGCAGCAAAGGCTCCTTGCTGATTGGGGCAGCAAGCACCGGCTGGGTGGAGAGCAGAGCTTTGAGCTCTGCAAACGCTGCATCAGCTTCAGGAGTCCACTCGAACTTGTCGGACTTCTTCATCAATCGGTAAAGAGGCAATGCCTTTTCACCGAGACGAGATATGAATCGACTTAGGGCGGCCAAGCAACCAGTAAGCTTCTGGACGTCGTGCACTCGCACAGGACTTTTCATTCGGAGTATAGTACCGACTTTTTCTGGATTGACGTCGATTCCCCGTTCGGAAACGAGAAAACCGAGTAATTTTCCGCCAGGAACTCCGAATGTGCACTTTAATGGATTAAGCTTGATATCATACCTCCTGAGGTTGGCAAAGGTTTCAGCAAGGTCAGTCAGCAGGTCGGAACCCTTCCGTGACTTGACCACAATATCATCCATGTATGCTTCCACATTCCGACTGATTTGAGTGAGCAAACACTTCTGAATCATCCTCATGAATGTGGCTCCAGCATTCTTGAGGCCGAACGGCATGGTAACATAACAGAAGCACCCGAATGGAGTGATGAAAGCTGTTTTGATCTCGTCAGGTCCATACAAACGGATCTGATGGTACCCGGAATAGGCGTCTAAGAAAGACAGTCGCTCACATCCCGCAATCGAGTCGACTATCTGGTCGATGCGGGGGAGAGGAAAATGATCTTTCGGGCAGGCCCAATTGATATGTTTAAAGTCAATGCACATGCAAAGTGACTTGTCCTTCTTGGGGACCATAACAACGTTGGCGAGCCACTCGGAGTGGTAGATTTCTCGGATGAACTCTGCTGCTAAGAGCCGAGCCACCTCCTCGCCAATGGCCTTTCTCTTCTGGTCGGCGGACCGTCGGAGATGTTCCTTGATAGGTTTTACTTTTGAGTCGACTCTTAGGCGGTGCTCAGCCAGCTCCCTGGGAACACCCGGCATGTCAGAAGGCTTCCATGCGAAAATGTCCCAGTTCTCACGGAGGAACTGGATGAGCGCTTCTTCCTATTTGGAGTCGAGTGTTGTCGAGATATGAGTTGGAGCAGCGCTGGGGTCGGTCGGGTGGATGTGAGCTGTCTTCGTATTGCCAGTCGACTGAAAAGCTGATTCTGTAGCGGGTTTCTTGGCTCGCAACAAATCACTCGGGTCTGCAGTATTCTGGTATTCCTGCAACTCCACCACTGCCATCTGAGCATCGGCGATCTTCGACCCTTTCTGAAAACATTCTTCCGCTTTCTTCCGATTGCCCGTAATAGTGATCACACCTTTGGGGCCAGGCATCTTCAATTTGAGATACACATAACATGGTCGGGCCATGAAGCGTGCATAAGCCGGCCTGCCCAAAATAGCGTGGTAGGCACTCTGGAAGTCTACAACTTCAAATGTCAACTTTTCTTTACGGTAATTCTTGGAATCACCAAAAACCACATCAAGAGCAATCTGGCCGAGTGATTCAGCCTTCTTCTCAGGAATGACTCCATGGAAACTCATGTTGCTGGCACTGAGTCTGGACATCGGAATGCCCATCCCCTTCAACGTCTCAGCATATAGTATGTTCAAACCACTGCCACCATCCATCAAGACTTTGGTCAGTCGAGTGCCTTCAACAACTAGGTCGACCACCAAAGCTTGCCTCCCAGGGGTGGCAATGTGCGTTGGGTGATCGGGCCGGTCGAATGTTATGGCAGTCTGAGACCACTTCAGATAACTGGGTGTAGTCGGAGCGACCATATTCACCTCTCGGTTGATATCTTTCAGTCGACTTTTGCTTTCAACATCAGCAAAAATCATCAGAGTGGAATTGACCTGAGGGTATCCGTCGTCACTATCTTCCTTGTCCTCAACTTTGTCCGACTCCTTTTCCTTATCTTTGGGCTGCCTGCCCTGGAACTGCTGGATCAAGAGTCGACACTGTTGAGTGGTATTTTTCGGGTAATGAAATTACCCTCTTCATCTTTCTTGGTGTGGACGAGACATGGCAAATCCAACACATCATTTCCGTCCTGGTCTTTAACTTTCTTGGGGTTCCAAGGTCCTTTAGGTTTCCCTTTAAACTTTCCTTGGGTTATAGCTAAGGCTTCCCCAGGAGCAGCTGGCTCGGCTTTCCGCTTCTGTTTCCGATTGGGATTTCCTCCGGTTTCTTGGGCGACTGATTTGAGCTTGCCACTCCTGAGTCGATCCTCATCTTCACCATTAGCGTACTTGGTGGCAATCTCCATCATCCGATTCAGAGACATATCTCCGGTCCGACCGAATTTCAGATTCAGTTCTCTGTACTTGACGCCTTCTTTGAAGGCACAGACTGCTTGGTGGTCAGGCACATTCTCTACCGTGTGATGCAACGTGATCCATCTCTGGATGTAATCCCTCAAGGTTTCATTCGGCTTCTGCACGTAAGACCGCAGTTCCGTCAGCCCTGCTGGCCGCTTGCATGTTCCTTCAAATGTGGTGACAAACACTCGGGCGAGATCTTCCCAAGTGTAAATGCTGCTGGGTGCTAACTGGTTCAGCCATGCTCTGGCCGAGCCCTCCAACATGAGAGGCAGGTGCTTCATGGCCACTTCATCATTACCGCCGCCAATCTGGACGGCCACTCGGTAGTCTTCAAGCCAAGTATCGGGCTTGGACTCGCCAGTGAACTTGCTGACTCCAGTCGCCAACCTGAAGTTGGGAGGGATCACAGCGGCCCTGATGGCTCTACTAAAGCACTCTGGCCCCGAAACATGTGCTCTGCTGCTGGCAGGAGCATCTCTGTCGTGACCTTCCCGGTGAGCTCGCATCAAAGCTTGGCTCCGTGGAGTCGACTGGAATCCTTCGCCCAACACTACGAGGGCGCCTGTCATCCTATTGTCGAGGCGCATACGACCCGCTCCTCGGGGGAGGGGTGGGCACTCGACGTTGATCATCACGATCGAATCGGTGATCATATTGCTCACGGTTCCAATACTGATTACGCCGGTCCCCACGTCCCTCACGCCTCGGGGGCGATCTTGGGCTATGAGCCGACTGGACTGTGTCCGCGGTGACGGATCTGCTGTGAATCCTTTTCCGCGACTAAGAAACAGCGGAATTCTGGTCTCCTGCTGCCCGGAGTAACACTCTGATTTGCAGCAAGCTTCTGCCAGCCTCCGACTGGGAAGGCTGAATCGACTCTGCTATACGGGCTGCAGCTGCTAAATTCTGAATCGGAGTTCGATATACCTGCGGGGGCGGGAAGAGCTGACGTCGACTGGATTCGGGAACCCGTTGTCGCGCACGCTCGTCGAGTGCTCGCTGGAGGTTCTCCAGTCGAGTGCGCTCGGCCAAGTTTGCCAGGCGCGCGTCCTCCAAGGCACGAGCCTCGGGGGTTTGTCCAACGATAGGAGTGTGAAGTGCATCCATGTTCCGGCGGCGAAGTTCTTCTCTCTGCAGCGACGTGAGAGGCTCGGGAAGATATTCCTCATGGGGACGCGACAGGTCGCCTCCGCCCGCGCCTCCGTCGGTGCGGGGAAAACCGGGAGGACTGGACGGTCCATCGACCATCAGAACCTCCGCCGCCGGATCGCTGCTATCGCACTCGGATGCGGTCTCTGCGGAGCCAGTCGACAGGTCGAACAGGCCGTAGAGGGATTCGTCGGGCTCGATCGCCGCGACTTGAGGGGTGGCCGACTGGCGTACCACTGCATGTCTCACCAACCGCTGAAGTCTCGACCGACCGGAGCGCTTGCACCGGTGGGAAACAGGGAGGGAGGACAACACAGGAGCCGACCGGTAGGGGGTCGACGGTTGCCGCAGGAAAACGCCGCGGACGCACGCGCTAAAGTGTGTTGCCCCGCGGACAGGGAGTGCATCCACGTCGAGCGGATCCTCCTAAAGCCAAGCGAAGTCGTCGACGATGAACGTGAGCGCGCCGATACGGATCTCGCGGCCCTCCACCAAAACTCCGCCAAAAACCATGATGATTCTGAAGGAAATATGCCCTAGAGGCAATAATAAAGTTATTATTTATTTCCTTATATCATGATAAATTTTTATTATTCATGCTAGAATTGTATTAACCGGAAATATAATACATGTGTGAATACATAGAGAAACAGAGTGTCACTAGTATGCCTCTATTTGACTAGCTCGTTAATCGAAGATGGTTATGTTTCCTAACCATGAACAAAAGAGTTGTTATTTGATTAACGGGATCACATCATTATAAGAATGATGTGATTGACATGACCCATTCCATTAGCTTAGCACCCGATCGTTTAGTATGTTGCTATTGCTTTCTTCATGACTTATACATGTTCCTATGACTATGAGATTATGCAACTCCCGTTTGCCGGAGGAACACTTTGTGTGCTACCAAACGTCACAACGTAACTGGGTGATTATAAAGGAGCTCTACAGGTGTCTCCAAATGTACATGTTGGGTTAGCGTATTTCAAGATTAGGATTTGTCACTCCGTTTGTCGGAGAGGTATCTCTAGGCCCTCTCGGTAATGCACATCACATAAGCCTTGCAAGCATTGCAACTAATGAGTTAGTTGCGAGATGATGTATTACGAAACGAGTAAAGAGACTTACCGGTAACGAGATTGAACTAGGTATTAAGATACCGACGATCGAATCTCTGGCAAGTAACATACCGATGACAAAGGGAACAACGTATGTTGTTATGCGGTCTGACCGATAAAGATCTTCGTAGAATATGTGGGAGCCAATATGAGCATCCAGGTTCCGCTATTGGTTATTGACCGGAGATGTGTCTCGGTCATGTCTACATTGTTCTCGAACCCGTAGGGTCCGCACTCTTAAGGTTTCGATGACAGTTATATTATGAGTTTATGAGTTTTGATGTACCGAAGGAGTTCGGAGTCCCGGATGAGATCGGGGACATGACGAGGAGTCTCGAAATGGCGAGATGTAAAGATCGATATATTGGACGACTATATTCGGATATCGGAAAGGTTCCAAGTGATTCGGGTATTTTCGGAGGTACCGGGGAGTTACGGGAATACGAGGAAGAAGCAATGGGCCTTAATGGGCCTTAGTGGAAAGGACCAGGAGGTGGCGCACGCCCCTCCCAAGCCCAGTCCGAATTGGACAAGGGGTTTGGGGCGCGGCCCCTCTCTCCCTTCCTTCCCCTCTTCCCCCCTTTCCCCCCTTCTCCTAGTTGGACTAGGAAAGGAGGAAACCTACTCCAACTAGGAGTAGGAATCCTACTCCCTGGCGCGCCCCTCCTAGGGCCGGCCTCCTCCCCCTTGCTCCTTTATATACGGGGGCAGGGGGGCACCTCTAGACACACAAGTTGATCCACGTGATCATATTCTTAGCCGTGTGCGGTGCCCCCTTCCACCATAATCCTCGATAATATTGTAGCGGTGCTTAGGCGAAGCCCTGCGACGGTAGTACATCAAGATCGTCACCACGCCGTCGTGCTGACGGAACTCTACCCCGACACTTTGCTGGATCGGAGTCCGGGGATCGTCATCGAGCTGAACGTGTGCTAAAACTCGGAGGTGTCGTAGTTTCGGTGCTTGATCGGTCGGGCCGTGAAGACGTACGACTACATCAACCGCGTTGTGCTAACGCTTCCGCTGTCGGTCTACAAGGGTACGTAGATCACACTCTCCCCTCTCGTTGCTATGCATCACCATGATCTTGCGTGTGCGTAGGAAAATTTTGAAATTACTACGTTCCCCAATAGATTCGGGTCGGAAAAGATCGCAACTCCTCCAACAAAACGCTAAAACACCTGCCCCACGGTGGGCGCCAACTGTCGTGGTTCTAAGTCTGACAGTAGTGTAGGGGGGTAAGTATGGAGATGCAAGATCTTAGCTATGGAGAAGTTGTAAGCACGCAAGTTTTACGAGTTCATGCCCTTCTCGGAGGAAGTAATAGCCCTACGTCTCGGAGCCCGAAGGCGGTCGACTGGATTATGCGTGTATGAATTACAGGGGTGCGAACCCTTGTCTCGGAGGAGGGGGGTGGCTTATATAGAGTGCGCCAGGACCCCAGCCAGCCAACGTTACAAAGGGTTCAATGTACATTAAGGCAGGACGTTACTGGTAACGCTAGTAATAAAGTGCTATGATGACCATAAAAGCTACTTAATAACCGACCGTTAGCATGCAGAGTGCCTTTAGGTCTCCTGACTATCGAGTGGCTTGGTCTTGGTCGAGTGGTTGCTTCTTGGTCGAGTATCTTCGAGTCTGTCGAGTGGAACACCTCCAAGTCGATTGAAAGATGATTTCTTCTGGAGATGTCCTTGGGTAGGTCAGTTTGGACAGGTCCATGACCCTACCCTAGGTACATAGCTTCATCAGTCGCTCTCTCACAGGGCGACGAGGGGAGGATCATCGGTTAGGATTATGCTACACGATGCTACTTGGTGAACCTACCATCTACTCTCTTCTACATGCTGCAAGATGGAGGTGGCCAGAAGCATAGTCTTCGATAGGACTAGCTATCCCACTCTTATTCCGGCATTCTGCAGTTCAGTCCACATATGATACCCCTTATTTCATTTGATACCAATGCATACATATGTAGTGTAGCTCCTTGCTTGCGAGTACTTTGGATGAGTACTCATGGTTTCTTTGCTTCCCCTTTTTCCCCTTTCCTATTCCCGATTGCTGCGACCAGACGATGGAGCCCAGGAGCCAGACGCCACCGTCGATGATGACTACTACTACTCGGGAGGTGCCTACTAATACGTGCATCCCGCTGACGATGACCAGGAGTAGTTTAGGAGGATCCCAGGCAGGAGGCCTGCGCCTCTTTCGATCTGTATCCCAGTTTGTGCTAGTCTTCTTAAGGCAAACTTGTTTAACTTATGTCTGTACTCAGATATTGTTACTTCCGCTGACTCGTCTATGATCGAGCTCTTGTATTCGAGCCCTCGAGGCCCCTGGCTTGTAATATGATGCTTGTATGACTTATTTTATTTGTAGAGTTGTGTTGTGATATCTTCCCGTGAGTCCCTGATCTTGATCGTACACGTTTGCGTGTATGATTAATGTATGGTCAAATCGGTGGCGTCACAAGTTGGTATCAGAGCCGACTGCCTGTAGGAATCCCCCTTCCACACTCCTTGGCCGAAGTCGAGTCTAGACATTACAAAACTTTTACTAACATGGCTGTGCGCCTTACGGGCCCACGTTGCCATTGGGTGGTATTAGGATCTTTTATTCCTTGTCTATACTCTGGGACTCTGATCTCTCTTCTATTCGGGTTAAATGATTTTACTAAATCTGACTCTAGGTTCTCGTGACTACTTCCTCCCAGAGAGCCCCTTATTACAGATGATTGCCGGCTGCACCAGAAGATTCTGAAGACACTCTCTGATGCTTTCCCGGGACCCTTGTGCCTTTCGCCATTGCGATCCCTACCACCGATAAATTTTTATGGATAACTACATACACTTGTCGTCCATAGCTTCACTTCCAATTGTTCTTGTTATTACAAGATACCCTGAAATACTTCGGATATTCTGAGAATACTTTGTGCCTACTGCCTTGCAGTTACTAGCCACATAAATACCCCTACGGATAATTCCTCGCACTTGCCGAGTATCCGCTCATCCCTAGCCGTTCATGTGTTTCACATAAGTCCTCGAAATACCATTCGATTTTCTGAAAATCCTCAGCAGCCCATTGCTCTTGATTTCCTTGCCTTCCTGCATTATGGTTAATTCCATACTTCTGGTAATCTCCGTTGACATCCGATGTCACTATCATTTCGAGTCACTTGATTCGATATGTTGCGAATGCTCGCAATCCTCAATCAGATCTTTGAATTCATCCTTCCGGCTCAGGCGTCATTTTGAACATGAGCTGGTCCTCGACCAATCAAGTTGTCGTTGAATGTACCCTAAGTCTATTCAACTTATCCGTTCTTAATCAGAGCGTTTGCTTCTGATCCCTGGGTGAGAAATCATAATTCCTTTACATTTGAGCTTTGAATTAGTCAGTTGTTTCTATAATCTGATCTCCTTGCATTCTTTCTCCCTCTGGTTGGGTACTGATGCTCACATCAGATCCCTTGTGGACCACCAGACCCTTTGTCCTGTGTTATCCAGCGGCGTCCTTCATATTCATTAACCTTGTGAGCCTTCCCTCGGAAACATAATGCCTTTGGTAAATTGTATCCTCTCGTTTTGTCACCCATGCTCTACTATTGAGCTTGTGTTATTTACTATTGAATCTTGTGGTATAAGTTCCCAAGATGCCCCTAAGGGTTGAACCTATGCCTTTTCGAATCTATGTGAACTCGGAAACTATTATGGGTAACGGGTGCGCGAGTCCACGGAGGGCTCCACCCACGAAGGGTCCACGAAGAAACAACCTTGTCTATTCCATCACGGCCGTCGCCCACGAAGGACTTGCCTCACTAGCGGTAGATCTTCATGAAGTAGGCGATCTCCTTGCCCTTACAAACTCCTTGGTTCAACTCCTTGGTTACTCTTCTATGTCACATACATCTTGGTGGAGCGCTCAAAATAATAAAGATTGAATACATGCACTCATCACCAAGCAAAGTGAATGATCATATAAGGATAAGTAAGATAATATCATCTAACAAGCATAAGTATAGCTTATGATCAACCACATGATCATCAATGTCTCACAGATAATAGGATAGTATCTCAAGCAATCAAAAGACAAACAAAGTTCAACCACCAAAGCAAGAGAGAATAAAAAACAACGCTCTCTCTCGAAGCCTATGATCTATACATGTTTCTCCCCCTTTGGCAACAAGTTACCAAAAAGTTCATAGAAAATGCATAGCACTAAAACGTCTCTCAAGCTTGGTCTTCAGGTGGTGGTGTCCGGATGACTCCAAGAACGAAGGCTTCAGTCGAAGTAGATGGAGCTGATGGAGTAGGTACTAGAGCTGGTTGCGCTGAAGCTGTAGCTGGTGCAGATGAAGTGGCTTTAATGTCTGGAACAGGCACTGCAGCAGACCTCTGAGCTCTAGGCACTCTGGCAAATGCATCAGTGGTTGTCTTGCCCTTCCTCTCCTGCATATCATCTTGAAGTTGCTCCACAACAGACTGAATCTCAGTTACTTTCACATCCAAGTCATAGAATTTTTGCTCCACGATTCCTTCCAAGCTCTCGTGGTTTTGAGTCAGGGTGGCCAGTCCCTTCTCAATCCTCAGACTGGATGCAATCAGGTAGCCAAGATGATCTTGCTTGCTCTTCAGGAGATACTGAGATGCTTCTTTAGTAGTTGGCATCCTTGCAGCCTTTTCAGCTTTTGCCTTCTCCTTCTTGGCTTGTGCGTGCACAGAAGATGGTTCATCCTCCTTCATAACCACAATGTTGTCCTCGAAGTCTGGATAGATAGGCATGTGCTCCTTGTCCACCAGATATGTACCAGTGCCCATCTTGGAGTTGATTAGCTCCTGGATCTGTGGGGCATACCCACAACTCCTCTTCTGATCTGCAGCTGTCCTCTTGATAGTTTCAACTATTAGGCTCATGACTTTGAACTTCTGTGGGACATCAAAGATGTGAAGCAAGTTAATTGCATGGCCTCTGATCATCTTGTGATCACCTGACTTTGGCAAGAGAGTGTGCATGAGGATCCAGTTGATGGTTGGCAAGCCTGGAGGAAGGTAATGTACAGATCCAAACTTATGTGTCTCAAGAGCAGCATCTGGGATCTCCTTGTACATGTGTGCCATTGTGTTGTGATCCTTCTTCCTGTTGGCATAGACATCCAAGTCATCTTCACTCTCTTTTGGGGCATTGATCAACTTCGCCCATTCAGCAATCGTGGACTGGTACCTCATACCTTCAGACATCCAGACAATCCTTCCATCTGGGTAGAAATGAGCTGTGGAGTAGAACTGCATGATGAGCTCATCATTCCATTTTGTGAGCTTCTGAGCCACAAACTCATCGACTCCACAAGCCTTGAAACTATCATGTACACCTGGATAGTGATCCTAATTCTCCTTGATGTAGTCCCAGTCGACCCATCTCATGTCACACACTATGGGCTTCTTGTCAAGCAACACTGTCTCATAGAAGTCCTGTTGTTCCTTTATGTGGAACCTGTAATCAACAGCAGTCCTTCTCCTGGTGGCATATGGATCTGACTCTCTCCATAGCCTCAGACCTGAGTCCTTCCTTATCTTCATGTTCTCAGCTACTGGATGAGCATCATTGTGATCTGGGATTTTGGGTTTGAGCTTCCTCGGGACTTGTCCTTCATCATCTTCATCAGCAGCAACTTTAGGCACTGGGGCCTTGTTCTTTTCAGCAGCTGGTATACTCCTGGTATTCCTCTTAGGTGCACTCTTGGGCTTGGAGGCTGCTTTGGGTGCTTCTTTGGGCTTTGATGTTGCAGCCCCTGACTTTATAGCATCACCCATCAGCTTTTGTGCCTTGGGTGCTGGTGCAGCAACCTCTTCTTCCTCTTCCTCTTCAGAATCTCTCATGATTGAGGATCTCCCAAGCACTCTAGCAGTGGTCCTTTTGATCCTCTCCTTCCTCTTCTTCCCTTCTGCAGCAGCCTCTTTGATTTCAGATCCCAAAGGGACTTGAGTAGATGCTTTGGCCTTAGACATTGGAATTCTCTTTGCAGGAACCTTTTGCTTCATGCCTGGCTTGGTGGCAGCAGCAGTGCTATATTCCTTCTTAACCACTTTCTTCTTGGAAGTGGCCTCATCCTCAACTGCCACATAGTCTTCATCCTCAGATTCAGAGGTCTTCTTCTTTCTGGCCCTAGTGGCAGCTTTGGGTAAGTTTCTTGGGGTGCTCCTGCTACCATCATCTGAACTGCTAGAGGGACTAGTGCCCTCACTCAGGTGAACCTGCTCCTCTGACCTGTTCTGGCTGTCACTCTGATCAAACATATTGCAAACACTGACAGCAGACCCTGTGAATAGATATAGATGAGATAGAGTGGATGAGCATCACAAAATGCAGAGGTTTTTGCAAAAGAATGAGTCAAAAACTTAGTTTTAGTTTTCCACAGAAAGCATTTTGGATCAACCGATTTGTAAACTCGGTGATACCGAAGCAGCTGTTGGAACCTAAACTAGTGAACTCGGTCAGACCGAGTCACAGTTCGGTGGCACCGAGACTGCTAGGGTTTCACAAAGTCCTGAACTCGGTCACACCGATTTGCAATTCTCGGTCAGACCGAAAATTACATGTGCAATGGCCTGAGCCGAATCGGTGGTACCAAGTTCCACAACTCGGTGGGTCCAAGATGGTTTTGGCGGAAACCTAACCCTAAATTTTCAATTCACGACTAAACTATGGAGTGTTTTGACTGGATAAGAATGATCTCAATCGTGGCAAGATACATGGCGAACACAATGTGCTAGGAATCAGATAGGGATAGCACAGTGATCGAGTTCATACCCTAGTTCGGCGATGAACTCGCTACGGGGCAACGGCGGGGATGATTCCCGTTGACGGCGGCGGAGACCAGCGGCAGGAGGCGGCTGGCAACGAGGAAGACGATCCGGAGACCCTGGAGGCAGAGCGGGCTAAGCGCGGGTCGAGGAGGTTTGGAAAGTTTTCCAAAATTTGACCCGTGGGTATATATAGTCCGACCCTGTCGGTGTGACCGAGTGGAACAACTCGGTGGCACTGAGATTCATAACTACAAATAGTTACTGAAACTCGGTGTGACCGAAAGGTTCAAATCGGTTGCACCGAGATTGAAAACCTAGATCGACTTAGTGATCTCAGTATGACCGAAATGGATGAATCGGTCAGACCGAAACGCACAAAGAAGTTTTGGAAGTTTAAGTCTATGACGAATCGGGGACTCCGAGTGCTCCTCACACAGAGTGGTTCGAATCTGACTTGATCAAATTTTGTGATGTAGCATGAATGGAGTTTGAGACGAGAAAAGCATAGATAGCTAGAGAGGGTTCTTAGGCATTCTTGTCCATCCACTTGGCAAAAGAAAATAAAACCAATCAATCAAAACAACAAGTGGATGTCCTCAAATGAGTAAAATATGCAATCAACATGCTCACACAATAAAATGGCAATTGAAATATGTGGCAAAGCATGCACAACCAATTCTAGCATCTATCAAACAATTTGCGATGACTAGGTCATCTATATATGAGTATATTAACTTAGGAGTCAAATGAGAACATTTGATCATAGGTCATACTCATCGTTTAAGCACAAGTGGGGTTACCACTTTTACATAAAGCATTGTTGTGTTCACACCATTAGAGTTGCTTTAGCTCAATTCTTAGAGTAAAGCTCCCCCTATATGTGAGATCCCCCCTAAGAGGGATGAACTAACCTTGGGTTTTGTCGATGATGACTTCATGTAGATGTTGAAGATGTGGATGCTCAATGTTGATGTAGATCATTTGAAGCTATCCATTGGAGTGAGTTGCACTTTCAATACCTACACGGGTTAGTCCCACAAGGAACAAACAAGGATATCCATAGACATAAAGTGATGCACACACAAGATGATGTCTATGAAAGCTTTTAGGTTACCTTGTCCCTTGTCTTACCAACAAGAGGGTTTGTGACTCCTTGAACTAGTGCAAGATGTGGAAGTTGATTGCACTTGTTCTTGCCAAGATGATAAGAGTGAAGTATGTTGGCGAAGTCACCCTCAAGAACTATCTAGTTCTTCTTCTTCGGGATCCACACCATCTTGATGGGAATCCTTGGTGTTGTAGTTGTACTTGATGAAGTGGAACTTGAAGTAGTCTTGGGAACCCACTTGACCAAGGCCTTAGGAGATTCTTCAAATGCATCAATTTCCTCTTGAAGCTTGTCCTTGCCTCTTTGCTTGTGGTCTTGTGGTGGAAGATCATCTTGAGCTTGTGTCCCTTTGAAAGAAGTAGGATCATACTTCTCTTGTTGAGGAACAAACTTCGTCTTGGGGTATTGATCTTCTTCCCACTCAACTCCATTGGCATTGAACTTTCGTTCAAAACCAACACCTTGATTCTTCCGGTGCCTTCCTTGCTTGCGTAAAATTTCCTTGAATTGCTTACTTCCGGCAAGGCTCTTGTAAACACCTTTCTCTATAATTCCCTTCAATAATCTATTTTCTTGCTCAAGTGTAACTTGGCTAAGAGAATCATTAGTGGAATCAAGAGAAGGTGCCTACTACTACGTCGACGACGACGACTACTACTACTCGGAAGGTGCCTACTACTACGTGCATCCCGCTGACGACGACCAGGAGTAGTTTAGGAGGATCCCAGGCAGGAGGTCTGTGCCTCTTTCGATATGTATCCCAGTTTGTGCTAGTCTTCTTAAGGCAAACTTGTTTAACTTATGTTTGTACTCAGATATTGTTACTTCCGCTGACTCTTCTATGATCGAGCTCTTGTATTCGAGCCCTCGAGGCCCCTGGCTTGTAATATGGTGCTTGTATGACTTATTTTATTTGTAGAGTTGTGTTGTGATATCTTCCCATGAGTCCCTGATCTTGATTGTACACGTTTGCGTGTATGATTAGTGTACGGTCAAATCGGGGGCATCACAGCTGCCTCACATGATCGGGATCCATATGGTGTAATCGGTGGTGTGTTTGTTGGGATATAATGAATTGTCACTTTATGATCAAATTGTTCATGAAATAAACTGAATCTTTTGAAGTTTCTTTCATCAATTTGATTGGTAGTTTCTCAGAGAGAGTTGTGCATTGTAGTGGGTTTATATCTTGCGGTGATATGTATCCCACAAACAGAAAAAGACAAGAGAAGTATTGTGTTGTTGCCACTAAGGATAGAACGATGGTTTCTTTATCACACTTGGATGATAGTTTTATTGTCTATATTATGTCATCGTTCTTATTGCAATGCTCTGTTTGCTATGAACTTAATACTTCGAGATGCATGCTAGATAGCGGTCTTGGGGTAGAGTATTAGTAGTAGATGCAGTTGGATAACGGTCTACATATCATTGACATGAAGGAAATATGCCCTAGAGGCAATAATAAAGTTATTATTTATTTCCTTATATCATGATAAATGTTTATTATTCATGCTAGAATTGTATTAACCGGAAACATAATACATGTGTGAATACATAGACAAACAGTATGTCACTAGTATGCCTCTACTTGACTAGCTCGTTGAATCAAAGATGGTTAAGTTTCCTAGCCATAGACATGAGTTGTCATTTGATTAACGTGATCACATCATTAGGAGAATGATGTGATTGACTTGACCCATTCCGTTAGCTTAGCACTTGATCGTTTAGTTTGTTGCTATTGCTTTCTTCATGACTTATACATGTTCCTATGACTATGAGATTATGCAACTCCCGTTTACCGGAGGAACACTTTGTGTGCTACCAAACGTCACAACGTAACTGGGTGATTATAAAGGTGCTCTACAGGTGTCTCAAAAGGTACTTGTTGGGTTGGCGTATTTAGAGATTAGGATTTGTCACTCTGATTGTCGGAGAGGTATCTCTGGGCCCTCTCGGTAATGCACATCACTTAAGCCTTGCAAGCATTGCAACTAATGAGTTAGTTGCAGGATGATGTATTACGGAACGAGTATAGAGACTTGCCGGTAACGAGATTGAACTAGGTATTGAGATACCGACGATCGAATCTCGGGCAAGTAACATACCGATGACAAAGGGAACAATGTATGTTGTTATGCGGTCTGACCGATAAAGATCTTCGTAGAATATGTGGGAGCCAATATGAGCATCCAGGTTCCGCTATTGGTTATTGACCGGAGACGTGACTCGGTCATGTCTACATTGTTCTCGAACCCGTAGGGTCCGCACGCTTAAGGTTTCGATGACAGTTATAGTATGAGTTTATGAGTTTTGATGTACCGAAGGAGTTCGGAGTCCCAGATGAGATCGGGGACATGACGAGGAGTCTCGAAATGGTCGAGACGTAAAGATCGATATATTGGACGACTATATTCGGACATCGGAAAGGTTCCGAGTGATTCGGGTATTTTTCGGAGTACCGGAGAGTTACGGGAATACGTATTGGGCCTTATTGGGCCATACGGGAAAGAAGGAAAAGGGCCTTGAGGGAGTCCTGGATTAGGAGGTGTCCAGATTGCCGGACTATACCTTCGGTCTGACTCCTGGACTATGAACATACAAGATTGAAGACTTCGTCCCGTGTCCGGAATGGACTTTCCTTGGCGTGGAAGGCAAGCTTGGCGATACGGATATGTAGATCCCCTAAAATTGTAACCGACTTTGTGTAACCCTAGCCCTCTCCGGTGTCTATATAAACCGGAGGGTTTTAGTCCGTAGGACGAACAGACAATCATACCATAGGCTAGCTTCTAGGGTTTAGCCTCCTTGATCTCGTGGTAGATCTACTCTTGTACTACCAATATCATCAATATCAATCAAGCAGGACTAGGGTTTTACCTCCATCGAGAGGGCCCGAACCTGGGTAAAAACATCGTGTCCCTTGTCTCCGGTTACCATCCGCCTAGACGCACAGTTCGGGACCCCCTACCCGAGATCCGCCGGTTTTGACACCGACATTGGTGCTTTCATTGAGAGTTCCTCTGTGTCGTCACTTTTAGGCCCGATGGCTTCTCCGATCATCAACAGCGATGCGATCCAGGGTGAGACCTTTCTCCCCAGACAGATCTTCGTATTCGGCGGCTTTGCACTGCGGGCCAATTCGCTTGGTCATCTGGAGCAGATCGAAAGCTACGCCCCTGGCCATCAGGTCAGATTTGGAAGTTTGAGCTATACGGCCGACCTCCGCGGAGACTTGATCTTCGACGGATTCGAGCCGCAGCCGAGCGTGCCGCACTGTCACGATGGGCATGATCTAGCTCTGCCACCGAACAGTGCCCTGGAGGCCGCACCCGCATCAACTCCGACCCTTAATTCGGAGCCAACTGCGCCAATCGAGGATGGGTGGTTGGACACCGCCTCGGGGGCTGCAATATCTACGGTGATCGAGCCGAAAACCAGCCCTATTCTCTGCGAAGCCCGTGACTCCAAGGAGTCGGACTCCTCTCCAATCTCCGAGCCCTCCGCGCCCCTACCGATCGAACCTGATTGGGCCGATCATGGAGTTCACCGCCACGGACATCTTTCAGCACTCGCCCTTCGGCGATATTCTGAATTCACTAAAGTCTCTCTCTTTATCAGGAGAGCCCTGGCCGGACTATGGTCAGCAAGGTTGGGATGCGGATGATGAAGAAATTCAAAGCCCACCCACCACCCACTTCGTAGCCACTGTCGATAATTTAACCGACATGCTCGACTTCGACTCCGAAGACATCGACGGTATGGACGCCGATGCAGGAGACGATCAAGAACTAGCGCCTATAGGGCACTGGAAAGCCACCTCATCGTATGATATATACATGGTGGACACCCCAAAAGAAGGCAATGGCGATGGAACAGCGGAGGATGACCCCTCCAAGAAGCAGCCTAAGCGCCGGCGTCAGCGGCGCCACTCTAAATCCCGCCTAAGCAAAAACGGTGATTCCGGCATGGGAGATAATAACACCCCGGACAGTGCCCAAGACAACCACCTCCAGCAAGATTCAGCACAGGAGGATGGAGAAGCCAGCCCTCATGAGAGAGCAGCAGACAGAGAGGTCGAGGACGATAATTATATGCCTTCCTCCGAAGACGAGGCAAGCCTCGACGACGACAAATTTGTCGTGCTGGAGGATCCCGTCGAACAAGAGCGTTTCAAACACAGGCTTATGGCCACGGCGAGCAGCCTCAAGAAAAAATAGCAACAGCTTAGAGCTGATCAAGATTTGCTAGCCGACAGATGGACTAAAGTCCTTGCGGCCGAAGAGTATGAACTCGAACGCCCCTCCAAGAGCTACCCAAAGCGCAGGTTGCTACCCCGATTAGAGGAGGAAGCACCTAAACCTACATCACCAGCGCATGATGCGGACGACCGGCCACCCCGTGGCCGCAACAGAGAGGCCTCTTGGCCCTCCACTCAAGCCGCACCCCGGCGCCGCTCAAAAAATACCAAGGCACGGGAAAATGCGCCAGACCTGTGAGATATATTGGAGGACAAGGCAAGGCAAACAAGATCGATCTGCGGATCGCGTGGGCGCCCCACGGCATGAGACGGTAATCGTCACTCCGGATACAGTCAATCCGGCCGGGCCGAACACAGTAGACAAAGCTCGTTTGAGCTGCATCGTGATATAGCCCAATACAGAGGCGCCGCACACCCACTATGCTTCACAGATGAAGTAATTGATCATCAAATCCCCAAGGGTTTCAAACCCGTGAACATCGAATCATACGATGGCACAACAGATCCTGCGGTATGGATCGAGGACTATCTCCTTCATATCCACATGGCCCGCGGTGATGACCTACACGCCATCAAATACCTCCCACTCAAGCTTAAAGGACCAGCTCGGCATTGGCTTAACAGCTTGCCAGCAGAATCAATTGGTTGTTGGGAGGACCTGGAAACCGCATTCCTCGACAATTTCCAGGGCACTTATGTGCGACCACCAGACGCCGATGACCTTAGCCACATAATTCAGCAGCCAGAGGAATCGACTAGACAATTCTGGACACGGTTCCTAACCAAGAAAAATCAAATCGTCGACTGTCCGGACGCAGCGGCCCTAGCAGCCTTCAAGCACAACATCCACGACGAGTGGCTTGCACGGCACCTAGGACAGGAAAAGCCGAAATCTATGGAAGCCCTCACGACACTTATGACCCGCTTTTGCACGGGAGAAGACAGCTGGCCAGCTCGCAGCAATAACATGACCAAGAGCCCTGGTAATTCGGATACTAAGGACAGCAGTGGCAGGTCGCGTCGCAACAAGCAAAAGCACCACATTAACGGCGACAATGCTGAGGATACGACATTAATGCCGGATTCAGAGGCTCTAAACCCGGTCAGCGGAAAAGGCCATTCAAAAGAAATACTCCGGGCCCGTCCAGTTTGGACCGAATACTCGACCGCTCATGCCAGATACATGGCACCCCCGAAAAACCAGCCAATCACACCAACAGGGATTGTTGGGTGTTCAAGCAGGCAGGCAAGTTAAATGCCGAAAGCAGAGACAAGGGGCTGCATAGCGATGACGAGGAGGAGCCCCGGCCACCGAACAATAGTGGACAAAAAGGTTTTCCCCCACAAGTGCGGACGGTGAACATGATATACGCAACCCAAGTCCCCAAGAGGGAGCGGAAGCGTGCGCTAAGGGACGTATACGCGATGGAGCCAGTCGCCCCAAAGTTCAACCCATGGTCTTCCTGTCCGATCACTTTTGATCGAAGGGACCACCCCACTAGCATCCGTCATGGCGGATTCGCCGCATTGGTTCTAGACCCAATTATTGACGGATTTCACCTCACTAGAGTCCTTATGGACGGCAGCAGCAGCCTAAACCTGCTTTACCAGGATACAGTGCGGAAAATGGGCATCGATCCCTCGAGGATTAAACCCACTAAAACGACCTTTAAAGGCGTCATACCAGGTGTAGAGGCCAACTGTACAGGCTCAGTTACACTTGAAGTGGTCTTCGAATCTCCGGATAATTTCCGAAGCGAGGAGTTAATCTTTGACATAGTCCCGTTCCGCAGTGGCTATCACGCACTGCTCGGGCGAACCGCATTTGCCAAGTTCAATGCGGTGCCGCACTACGCATACCTCAAGCTCAAGATCCCAGGCCCTCGAGGAGTCATCACGGTCAATGGAAACACCGAACGCTCTCTCCGAACGGAGGAGCATACGGCGGCTATCGCAGCGGAAGTACAAAACAGCCTCTCAAGGCAATTCTCCAGTCCGGCCATTAAATGTCTCGACACCGTCAAGCGTTCCCGGAGTAACCTACAACAAGACCGCCTGGCATGTTCCGAGAAAGCGTAGAAATGCGGCCCCAACCCCAGCCCTCGCGAACTTGCAAAACCAGTGTTGCGCGTACATAACTACGCTCTGGAAATATCATGGGCAAAGGGGGAGGGGCACCATCACGGCACGCCCGAAACACGGCTTAAACCACACTAGGGGCTGCTGACTTCTTCATTTTCTATTATTTTCAGGACTCCATTCTTCGGAAGGCTTGTCCGGCAGTACAATTGCCGCACAAACGATACAACCAAGGAAGCAGAAAGCTACGCCGCATTATGGAACTCTAAGGTGGTCTCTATAACGAGCAGTATACCTGTTTCACATACCATTCCGCAGCTCGCCCCTGGAAAGGACATGTTAAATAGTCCCATCTTTTGCTTATTGCACTATTTGTATCGTTCTGCTTTGATCGCAGCTTTTTTAAATAAACAATGCATAGCTTCCGTCTATTATTGCATTACTCTTTTTTACGAATATATGTTCATTAATGACATGTTGTACCCGTACACTTTCGTACGGCCAATATGCCAGGGGCTTAAGTACCCCACAATACGGTGTGAGAAGTCCGAACACTTTCACAAGTGCGGCACCCCGAACTTATAGCATTATATGCATCGGCTCCGAATCATGTCTTGGGTCAATAGTTGGGTTTGCCCGGCTCCTATGTTTTGGTACCTTACGTTCCGTTATATCGGCTAAGGTAGCACTAGGAGAACTACTGTGATTGTGCCCCAGTTGAGCTGGGCTAAGCACCTCAGTAGAGAAAGCTAAAACTGACAGTCATGATGAGGCGAGAGCTGGTCGCTATTCGAGAGGTTTTCGAGTCCCTAAAGACTTATGCCGCTTAGAGCGAGGAGTCGGCTTTGTCCGGCCTAGGCGTGGATAGCGCCCCGAACTCGGTCTTTCGAACACTAGGGGCTTCGCCGAAATTTAAAATTATAGAATTCTATGGCTAAGTGAGAGTGTTCAAGCATTATAGTCTGATTGCCTTGTTCGTTGTGTTGAGCGCCTCCCTCGAAGGACCCAAGAATGGGAAAAGGAGCGCTCATGTTTATCCCGAACACCCCAGCACTCGTGGCATGGGGGCAGAAGCCGACGACTCGCCATCTCTCAAATTTGATAAACGGCCGCACAGAAGGTAATATTTTAAATTCAAAAGCGTTGCTTAG
This sequence comes from Triticum urartu, assembly GCF_003073215.2. Lineage (NCBI taxonomy): Eukaryota > Viridiplantae > Streptophyta > Magnoliopsida > Poales > Poaceae > Triticum > Triticum urartu. The sequence continues at coordinate 408,105,859 of NC_053026.1, forward strand.
CGCATATGAACAAGTTTTCAGCGTACAGAATCACAAATGCGAGTTTACTCAAAAATTACATCTTTGGAGAATTCATCCGCTATAAGGCGGGCACCCTTTAGGACGCCCTCATAATACGCTTCCGGGACGCGATGCTCCTTGCCCGGCGGCGGCCCGTCCTTCACCAGCTTCTCCGCATCCATCTTGCCCCAGTGCACTTTAGCACGGGCAAGCGCCCTACGGGCACCTTCGATGCAGACGGAGCGCTTGATTACTGCAAGCTGTGGACATGCATCCACCAGCCACCTCACCAGCCCGAAGTAGCTCCCAGGCAGAGCCTCTCCAGGACAAAGCCGAACTATGAGGCCCTTTATGGCCTGTTCGGCCACCTTGTGGAGCTCGACCATTTGCCTCAGTGGTCGCTCAAAGGCACCAGGTGTCCGGCCTCAGCATACTGAGACCAGAACACCTTCTCCATCAAGCTCCCCTCCTCGGATCGATAGTAGGCGGCGGTATCAGACGCACTGCGGGGCAAATCTGCGAATGCTCCTGGAGAGCTCCGGACTCGGGTAAGTAACAAGTAATTCACTTTCACGTGCTTGCTTTGCATAATGAATGCCTTACCCGCCGCTATCTTCTTCATCGCTTCAATTTCTTGGAGGGCTTTCTGGGCTTCGGCCTTGGCAGACTTCGCACTTTCGAGGGCTGCCGCAAGCTCGGACACTTGTGTCTTTGAGTCAAGCTCCAAACTCTCGTGTTTTTTCACGAGAGCCTGGAGGTCTTTCTGCAACTCCTCCACCCGCGCCTCCTGCTTCCCTCTCTCCGTGCGCTCCACGACTGCTCTGTTTTCGGCCTCGGACAACGCTTTCTTAAGGGTTGCCACCTCGGTCGTGGCCCCTATAATAGCACGTTGATCCTGTCATTTTTTTCAACCACATCTTCTCTATATACTTGCGCAAGGTATTACTTACCTTCCTTCTCCTCGAGTTGCCTCTTGGCATGGCCGAGCTCGTTCTCGGACCGCGCGAGGTTTTGCTTCAGCGTATCTACCTCCGTAGTCAGTGCGGCGGAGGCCAGCAGTGAAGCCTGCATACGCATATTGACTTGATTATGTTAGACTCCTGTGAATGTTATTAGATCCTCTATTTGGCTTTTCTTTCCGAATGCCGAACAGAGCATCAGGGGCTACTGTCTATGCGGTAATATTTTTACATATTCTTTACTTGTGGCAATTTTATCCATGGACATGGATATCCATGGATATCCGACCCAAATGGATAGGGTTTGGATATGCTTTTGTGTCCATGGGCGGTGCCCAAACCCGACCCGATTGTTCGTGGATAGGGCATGGATATAATCTTGTACCCATGGATATACCCAAACCCGACCCGATAGTATGACTTAATGGGGGAAAATCTGCTATCACTGCCCCACGGTCATATGTCCCACAGCAATTTTACACTTTTTTATCTAAAACATGCATAAGAAATTACACAATCCCCATCGTAACTTTTTTTAGTTGACATTCAATCCCCTCTGTAACATACTCCAACACCCCTTCCCTTATTTTTACCTCCTTCTTAAATGACTCGTCATTCTCATTTTTTAGAAAAAATACTAAATGATATTAGGTTGTTAGTGGATGTTGATTTACCATAAGTGAAGCCTAGCCTACCACGAGGTGAAGAATGGAAGAGTTTATGTTAATATTGTGTTATGTCTTATTTATATGTCTCGAGAGGACCCAATGGATATCCAATGGGTATGGATATCCATCGGGTTTGGACATGGACACAATTTTTCACCCATGGATTTTTTCATGGGCGGGCAAAGACTGTCTTCATGGACATGGATATGGATTTGAGATTGTTCAACCCGATCCAAACCCGACCCATTGCCATCATTACCTGTTAGAAGGCTGGCACAGGCTTCAGTCAGTCCGCTCTTGGCGGACTGAATCTTCTGGATCACCGCACTCATAATAGTGCGGTGCTCCTCGTCGATGGAGGCGCCGTTAAGCACCTCCAGCAAATTGTCCGGTGCCTCCGGTTGGACGGAGGTCACCGGCTCGGTAGGCTTGCTCCTCTTGGAAGGAGGCTGCCTACCGGAGTCCGGAACCGTTGAAGGTTCCGGCGCGGTGTCCGGCTCAAGGCCGGACTTGGAGCCCTTGGGGGTTCTATCCCCTTTACGCCCGGAGTTCGGGAGGTCGCCTTGCGGCGCCTCCAGGACCACCTCCTCCTGGCTTGGAACCTGTTGGGACGCCACCTCGGCGTCGTCCGTAGGGTGGGTGGAGGTAGCCGTCGGAAGCGAATTCACATCCGACGAATCCAGGGAGCCGCTCGATGACTCGTCGAGCCCGGCCTTGGGCAGACTGCATAGTCATATTCGGCGTAAGGAGGAGCTGTGCAAGAAAGGAACACTATGAATTGCTCTGGTGTCCGAATACTTATGATCTCGCCAGGGGCTTGGCCCTGTGCGGCCACTCCTCTTCGCCGTCGTCGGCATCGGTGGGGTAGTCCGGAGGAAGGGTCTTCCCCTTCTTGGACCCTTCGGCCTCCCCAGTTGGGGCGGCCTTCCTTTTCTTCCCTCCCCCCGCTGGAGGGGGAGAGGTATCTTCTTCCTCCTCCTCGTCTTCATGGGAGGAGTGCGTCTTGGAGTCGTCGGATGATGAATCCGACACCTCCAGGCACCGGGCACTCTTTCGAGTCCCCGTGGCCTTCTTCTTGGGCTTCTTCTCCGGCACCACATAGGGTGCCGGAACCAGCAGCTTCACCAAGCGAGCGTCCGCTGGGCCTTCGGGCAAAGGAGCCGGACAGTTGATCTGTCCGGACGTCTCCTGCCAATCCTGTCAAAGGTAAGGGAGCTTAGATCCCGCATGGAGTCAAACTATGAAAAACTAATACCCTGTAAAAGGTAAAAAACAGCTTACCGCACTAGCGTGACACTGCGTGCTGAATCCGCGATCCTCGGTAGCGGATGCGGGGGCCTCGGCGCCCTTGAAAAGCACCTTCCAGGCATCTTCGTACATCGTGTCGAAGAGTCTGCTCAGAGTTCGGTGCTGCGCCGGGTCGAACTCCCACAGGTTGAAAGCCCGTTGTTGACACGGGAGGATCCGGCGGATGAGCATAACCTGGACTACATTGACAAGTTTGAGCTTCTTGTCCACCAGGGTTTGGACGCATGTTTGGAGTCCGGTCAGCTCTCCTCTTTTACCCCACGACAGGCCCGTCTCTTTCCAGGAGGTGAGCCGCGTAGGGGGTCCAGATCGGAACTCAGGGGCTGCGACCCATTCAGGGTCGCGCGGCTCGGTGATGTAAAACCACCCCGACTGCCACCCCTTTATGGTCTCCAAGAAGGAGCCCTCGAGCCATAGGACGTTGGGCATCTTGCCCACCATGGCGCCTCCGCACTCCGCCTGGGTGCCGCGCACCACCTTCGGCTTGACATTGAAAGTCTTGAGCCATAGGCCGAAATGGGGGCGGATGCAGAAGAAAGCCTCGCACACGACGATAAACGCCGAGATGTTGAGGACAAAGTTCGGGGCCAGATCGTGGAAATCCAGGCCATAGTAGAACATGAGCCCCCGGACAAATGGGTGGAGAGGGAAGCCCAGTCCGCGGAGGAAATGGGGGAGGAACACCACCGTCTCGTGGGGCCTAGGGGTGGGGATAACCTGCCCCTCTTCGGGAAGCCGGTGCGCAATGTCGTTAGACAAGTATTCGGCCTTCCTCAGTTTTTTGATGTGTCCCTCTGTGACGGAGGAGACCATCCACTTGCCTCCCGCTCCGGACATGGCTGGAGAAGGTTGAGGTGGGGTGTGCGGACTTGGGCGCTGGAGCTCGAGTGCGCGGAAATGGATAGGCAAAGGAGGAAGAAGGCGTGGATGAAAAGGTGGATCCTTATCCCCTTATATGGGTGGACGCGACCATGCGTCCCCACTAGCCTGGTAAAACTCGCTTATCTCCCAAGCGCCGTGATCAATGGCGCGGTCGGGTTACCCACGCCCGTATTTATGAGAATCCCGGAATAAGGGGACACGATCTCTGCTTTGACAAGACGTGCCAAGGAAACTGCCTCGCTAAACGCGCTGAGGTGGGACAGTAAAGCGATTCGAATAAAGACTTGGCCGTGGTGTGATGTCATGCTACGGAATACGTCAGCAGATTAGATTTGTGTAAATATTATTCTCTCTATGGCAATATGTGGAAACTTATTTTGAAGAGCCGGACACTACCTTTGTGTTCAAAATCATCTATGAAGTACTTGGAGGAGGAACCCGCCTTGCAATGCCAAAGACAATCTGCGTGCCGGACTCGTCGTCATTGAAGCCTGGTTCAGGGGCTACTGAGGGAGTCCTGGATTAGGGGGTGTCCGGATAGCCGGACTATACCTTCGGTCGGACTCCTGGACTATGAAGATACAAGATTGAAGACTTCGTCCCGTGTCGGGAAGGGACTTTCCTTGGCGTGGAAGGCAAGCTTGGCGATACGGATATGTAGATCTCCTACCATTGTAACCGACTCTGTGTAACCCTAGCCCTCTCCGGTGTCTATATAAACCGGAGGGTTTTAGTCTATAGGACGAACAGACAATCATACCATAGGGTAGCTTCTAGGGTTTAGCCTCCTTGATCTCGTGGTAGATCTACTCTTGTACTACCCATATCAGCAATATCAATCAAGCAGGAGTAGGGTTTTACCTCCATCGAGAGGGCCCAAACCTGGGTAAAAACATCGTGTCCCTTGTCTCCTATTACCATCCACCTAGACGCACAGTTCGGGACCCCCTACCCGAGATCCGCCGGTTTTGACACCGACAGGCCTCAAGGGTGGCCGCACCCCTCCCCTTGGTCTGGTCCGAATTGGACTAGGGAAGGGGGGCGCCCCCTTCCTTCCTTCTCCTTTTCCCTTCCTCTTTTCCTATTCCATATGGGAGGTGTAATCCTACTAGGACTAGGGAGTCCTAGTAGGACTCCACACTTGGCACGCCCCCTCCTAGGGCCAGCCTCCTCCTCCCTTGCTCCTTTATATACGGGTGCAGGGGGCACCCCAAAGACACAACAATTGATCATTGATCTCTTAGCCGTGTGCGGTGCCCCCTTCCACCATAATCCTCGATAATATTGTAGTGGTGCTTAGGCGAAGCCCTGCGACAGTAGAACATCAAGATCTTCACCACGCCGTCATGCTGGCGGAACTCTTCCCCGACATTCTGCTGGATCGGAGTCCGGGGATCGTCATCGAGCTGAACACTGTGCTAGAACTCGGAGGTGCCGTAGTTTCGGAGCTTGATCGGTCGGGCCGTGAAGACGTACGACTACATCAACCGCGTTGTGCTAATGCTTCCGCTTTCGGTCTACGAGGGTACGTAGACAACACTCTCCTTTCTAGTTGCTATGCATCACCATGATCTTGCGTGTGCGTAGGAAAATTTTGAAATTACTACGTTCCCCAACAGTGGCATCCGAGCCTAGGTTTTATGCGTTGATGTAATATGCACGAGTACAACACAAGTGAGTTGTGGGCGATATAAGTCATACTGCTTAACAGCATGTCACACTTTGGTTCGGCGGTATTGTTGGATGAAGCGGCCCGGACCGACATTACGCATACGCTTACGCGAGACTGGTTCTACCGACGTGCTTTGCACACAGGTGGCTGGCAGGTGTCAGTTTCTCCAGCTTTAGTTGAACCAAGTGTGGCTACGCCCGGTCCTTGCGAAGGTTAAAACAGCACCAACTTGACAAACTATCGTTGTGGTTTTGATGCGTAGGCAAGAACGGTTCTTGCTAAGCCCATAGCAGCCACGTAAAACTTGCAACAACAAAGTAGAGGACGTCTAACTTGTTTTTGCAGGGCATGTTGTGATGTGATATGGTCAAGACATGATGCTAAATTTTAATGTATGAGATGATCATGTTTTGTAACCGAGTTATCAGCAACTGGCAGGAGCCATAAGGTTGTCGCTTTATTGTATGCAATGCAATCGCGCTGTAGTGCTTTACTTTATCACTAAGCGGTAGCGATAGTCGTGGAAGCATAAGATTGGCGAGAGGACAACGATGCTACGATGGAGATCAAGGTGTCACGTCGGTGACGATGGTGATCATGATGGTACTTCGGAGATGGAGATCACAAGTACAAGATGATGATGGCCATATCATATCACTTATATTGATTGCATGTGATGTTTATCTTTTATGCATCTTATCTTGCTTTGATTGACGGTAGCATTATAAGATGATCCCTCACTAAATTATCAAAGTATAAGTGTTCTCCCTGAGTATGCACCGTTGCGAAAGTTCTTCGTGCTGAGACACCAAGTGATGATCGGGTGTGATAGGCTCTACGTTCAAATACAACGGGTGCAAAACAGTGGCACTCGCGGAATACTCAGGTTAAACTTGACAAGCCTAGCATATAACAGATATGGCCTCGGAACACGGAGACCGAAAGGTCAAGCGTGAATCATATAGTAGATATGATCAACATAGTGATGTTCACCATTGAAACTACTCCATCTCACGTGATGATCGGACATGGTTTAGTTGATTTGGATCACGTGATCACTTAGAGGATTAGAGGGATGTCTATCTAAGTGGGATTTCTTAAGTAATATCATTAACTGAACTTTAATTTATCATGAACTTAGTCCTGGTAGTATTAGCATATCTATGTTGTAGATCAATAGCTCGTGATGTTGCTCCCAGTTTATTGTGTTCCTAGAGAAAAATTATGTTGAAAAATGTTAGTAGCAATGATGCGGATTGGATCCCTGATCTGAGGATTATCCTCATTGCTGCACAGAAGAATTATGTCTTTGATGCACCGCTAGGTGACAGACCTATTGCATGAGTAGATGCAGACGTTATGAACGTTTGGCTAGCTCAATATGATGACTACTTGATAGTTTAGTGCACCATGCTTAACGGCTTAGAATCGGGACTTCAAAGACGTTTTGAATGTCATGGACCATATGAGACGTTCTAGGAGTTGAAGTTAATATTTCAAGCAAATACCCGAGTTGAGAGATATGAAGTCTCCAACAAGTTCTATAGCTAAAAAATGGAGGAGAATAGCTCAAGCAGTGAGCATGTGCTCAGATTGTCTGGGTACTACAATCGCTTGAATCAAGTGGGAGTTAATCTTCCAGATAAGATAGTGATTGACAGAATTCTCTAGTCACCATCACCAAGTTAGTAGAACTTCGTGATGAACTATGATATGCATAGGATAACGGAAACGATTCCCAAGCTCTTCGTAATGCTGAAATCAACGAAGGTAGAAATCAAGAAAAATATCAAGTGTTGATGGTAGACAAGACCACTAGTTTCAAGAAAAGGGCAAAGGAAAGAAGGGGAACTTCAAGAAGAACGGCAAGCAAGTTGCTGCTCAAGTGAAGAAGCCCAAGTCTGGTCCTAAGACTGAGACTAAGTGCTTCTACTGTAAAGGGACTGGTCACTGGAAGCGGAACTGCCCCAAGTATTTGGCGGATAAGAAGGATGGCAAAGTGAACAAAGGTATATTTGATATACGGATTATTGATGTGTATTTTACTAGTATTCGTAGCAACCCCGGTATTTAATACTGGTTCAGTTGCTAAGAGTAGTAACTCGAAACGGGAGTTGCAGAATGAACAGAGACTAGTTAAGGGTGAAGTGACGATGTGTGTTGGAAGTGGTTCCAAGATTGATATGATCATCACCGCACACTCCCTATACTTTCGGGATTAGTGTTGAACCTAAATAAGTGTTATTAGGTGTTTGCGTTGAGCATGAATATGATTTGATCATGTTTATTGCAATACGGTTATTCATTTAAGTAAGAGAATAAGTTGTTGTTCTGTTTACATGAATAAAACCTTATATGGTTACACACCCAATGAAAATGGTTCGTTGGATCTCGATCGTAGTGATACACATATTCATAATATTGAAACCAAAAGATGAAAAATTAATAATGATAGTGCAACTTATTTGTGGCACTGCCGTTTAGGTCATATTGGTGTAAAGCGCATGAAGAAACTCCATGCTGATGGACTTTTGGAATCACTTGATTATGAATCACTTGATGCTTGCGAACCATGCCTCATGGGCAAGATGACTAAGACTCCGTTCTCCGGAACAATGGAGCGAGCAACTGACTTATTGGAAATAATACATACTGATGTATGCAGTCCGATGAGTGTTAAGGCTCATGGCAAGTATCGTTATTTTCTGACCTTCACAGATAATTTGAGCAGATATGGGTATATCAACTTAATGAAACACAAGTCTGAAATAGTTGAAAAGTTCAAAGAAGTTTAGAGTGAAGTGGAGAATCATCGTAACAAAAATAAAAGTTTCTACGATATGATCGCAGAAGTAAAATATTTGAGTTACGAGTTTGGGCTTCAGTTAAAACAATGTGAAATAGTTTCACTACTCACGCCACCTGGAACACCACAGTGTAATGGTGTGTCCAAACGTCGTAACCGTACTTTATTAGATATGGTGCGATCTATGATGTCTCTTACCGATTTACCACTATCGTTTTGGGGTTATGCATTAGAGACAACTACATTCACATTAAATAGGGCACCATCTAGATCCATTGAGACGACACCGTATGAACTATGGTTTGGCAAGAAACCTAAGTTGTCGTTTCTTAAAGTTTGAGGTTGCAATACTTATGTGAAAAAGTTTCAACCTGATAAGCTCAAACCCAAATCGGAGAAGTGCATCTTCATAGGATACCCAAAAGAAAATGTTGGGTACACCTTCTATCACAGATCCGAAGGCAAGATATTCATTGCTGAGAATGGATCCTTTCTAGAGAAGGAGTTTCTCTCAAAAGAAGTGAGTGGGAGGAAAATAGAACTTGATGAGGTAACTGTACCTGCTCCCTTATTGGAAAGTAGTTCATCATAGAAATCTGTTCCTGTGACTACTACACCAATTAGTGAGGAAGCTAATGATGATGATCATGTAACTTCAGATCAAGTTACTACCGAACCTCGTAGGTAAACTAGAGTGAGATCCGCACCAGAGTGGTACGGTGATCCTGTTCTGGAGGTCATGTTACTTGACCATGACGATCCTACGAACTATGAGGAAGCGATGATGAGCCCAGATTCCGTGAAATGGCTTGAGGCCATGAAATCTGAGATGAGATCCATGTATGAGAACAAAGTATGGACTTTGATTGACTTGCCCATTGATCGGCGAGCCATTAAGATTAAATGGATCTTCAAGAGGAAGACGGACGCTGATAGTAGTGTTACTATCTACAAAGCTAGAATTGTCGCAAAAAGGTTTTCGACAAGTTCAAAGTGTTGACCACGATGAGAATTTCTCACTCGTATCTATGCTTAAGTCTGTCCGAATCATGTTAGCAATTGCCGCATTTTAGGAAATCTGGCAAATGGATAAACAAAAGTGCATTCCTTAATAGGATTTATTAAAGAAGAGTTGTATATGATGCAACCATAAAGTTTTGTCAATCCTAAAGGTACTAACAAAATATGCAAGCTCCAGCGATCCATCTATGGACTGGAGCAAGCATCTCGGAGTTGGAATATACACTTTGATAAGTTGATCAAAGCATATAGTTTTATGCAGACTTGCGGTGAAGCATGTATTTACAAGAAAGTGAGTGGGAGCACTACAACATTTCTGATAAGTATATGTATGACATATTGTTGATCGGAGATGATGTAGAATTATTCTGCAAAGCATAAAGGAATGATTGAAAGGAGTTTTTTCAAAGAAAGACCTCGATGAAGTTGCTTACATATTGAGCATCAAGATCTATAGAGATAGATCAAGACGCTTGATAAGTTTTTCAATGAGTACATACCTTGACAAGATTTTGAAGTAGTTCAAAATGGAACAGTCAAAGAAAGAGTTCTTGCCTGTGTTACAAGGTGTGAAGTTGAGTAAGACTCAAAACCCGACCACGGCAGAAGATAGAGAGAGAATGAAAGTCATTCCGCCTCAGCCATAGGTTCTATAAAGTATGCCATGCTGTGTACCAGACCTATTGTATACACTGCCCTGAGTTTGGCAAGGGAGTACAATAGTGATCTAGGAGTAGATTACTGGACATTGGTCAAAATTATCCTTAGTGGAATAAGGATATGTTTCTCGATTATGGAGGTGACAAAAGGTTCGTCGTAAAGGGTTACGTCGATGCAAGTTTTGACACTGATCCAGATGACTCTAAATCTCAATCTGGATACATATTGAAAGTGGGAGCAATTAGCTAGAGTAGCTCCGTGCAGAGCATTGTTGACATAGAAATTTGCAAAATACATACGGATCTGAATGTGGCAGACTCGTTGACTAAACTTCCCTCACAAACAAAACATGATCACACCTTAGTACTCTTTGGGTATTAATCACATAGCGATGTGAACTAGATTATTGACTCTAGTAAACCCTTTGGGTGTTGGTCACATGACGATGTGAACTATGGGTGTTAATCACATGGTGATGTGAACTATTGATGTTAAATCACATGGCGATGTGAACTAGATTATTGACTCTAGTGCAAGTGGGAGACTGAAGGAAATATGCCCTAGAGGCAATAATAAAGTTATTATTTATTTCCTTATATCATGATAAATGTTTATTATTCATGCTAGAATTGTATTAACCGAAAACATAATACATGTGTGAATACATAGACAAACAGTATGTCACTAGTATGCCTCTACTTGACTAGCTCGTTGAATCAAAGATGGTTAAGTTTCCTAGCCATAGACATGAGTTGTCATTTGATTAACGTGATCACATCATTAGGAGAATGATGTTATTGACTTGACCCATTCCGTTAGCTTAGCACTTGATCGTTTAGTTTGTTGCTATTGCTTTCTTCATGACTTATACATGTTCCTATGACTATGAGATTATGCAACTACCGTTTACCGGAGGAACACTTTGTGTGCTACCAAACGTCACAACGTAACTGGGTGATTATAAAGGTGCTCTACAGGTGTCTCGAAAGGTACTTGTTGGGTTGGCGTATTTCGAGATTAGGATTTGTCACTCCGATTGTCGGAGAGGTATCTCTGGGCCCTCTCGGTAATGCACATCACTTAAGCCTTGCAAGCATTGCAACTAATGAGTTAGTTGCAGGATGATGTATTACGGAACGAGTAAAGAGACTTGCCGGTAACGAGATTGAACTAGGTATTGAGATCACGACGATCGAATCTCGGGCAAGTAACATACCGATGACAAAGGGAACAACGTATGTTGTGCGGTCTGACCGATAAAGATCTTCGTAGAATATGTGGGAGCCAATATGAGCATCCAGGTTCCGCTATTGGTTATTGACCGGAGACGTGTCTCGGTCATGTCTACATTGTTCTCGAACCCGTAGGGTCCGCACGCTTAAGGTTTCAGTGACAGTTATAGTATGAGTTTATGAGTTTTGATGTACCGAAGGAGTTCGGAGTCCCGGATGAGATCGGGGACATGACAAGGAGTCTCTAAATGGTCGAGACGTAAAGATCGATATATTGGACGACTATATTCGGACATCGGAAAGGTTCCGAGTGATTCGGGTATTTTTCGGAGTACCGGAGAGTTACGGGAATACGTAATGGGCCTTATTGGGCCATACGGGAAAGAAGGAAAAGGGCCTCAAGGGTGGCCGCACCCCTCCCCTTGGTCTGGTCCGAATTGGACTAGGGAAGGGGGGCGCCCCCTTCCTTCCTTCTCCTTTTCCCTTCCCCTTTTCCTATTCCATATGGGAGGTGGAATCCTACTAGGACTAGGGAGTCCTAGTAGGACTCCACACTTGGCACGCCCCCTCCTAGGGCCAGCCTCCTCCTCCCTTGCTCCTTTATATACGGGTGCAGGGGGGCACCCCAAAGACACAACAATTGATCATTGATCTCTTAGCCGTGTGCGGTGCCCCCTTCCACCATAATCCTCGATAATATTGTAGTGGTGCTTAGGCGAAGCCCTGCGACGGTAGAACATCAAGATCGTCACCACGCCGTCGTGCTGACGGAACTCTTCCCCGACATTCTGCTAGATCGGAGTCCGGGGATCGTCATCGAGCTGAACGTGTGCTAGAACTCGGAGGTGACGTAGTTTCGGTGCTTGATCGGTCGGGTCGTGAAGATGTACGACTACATCAACCGCGTTGTGCTAACGCTTCCACTTTCGGTCTACGAGGGTACGTAGACAACACTCTCCTCTCTCGTTGCTATGCATCACCATGATCTTGCGTGTGCGTAGGAAATTTTTTGAAATTACTACGTTCCCCAACATGACATAATTCCTATATGAAATTATACCATGAGTGATCATAGTCATAAATATAAATATTGCAATTCAATCGATGTCTGGCAGTAATTTGTCCACCACATCACACTTATTTGCTTGGAGAGATGCCACTAGTGAACATATGGCCCCCGGGGACTATTTTCCTATACTAAAAACTTTATCAAGAAAATTTATTTTCTTATTGTGCCATCTCTTTTATTTTGTACTTATTGTTAGGTTACTTCACCCTTATACTTGGGGGTACCCAACCACTCTTACGAGAGAGCAAGTAGTTTGTGAGCTGCAAAATACACCCGCTGAATTGAACGATCTAATTGGCAATTGTCGCATATCAATCATGGAATCCCCATGCTCTTCTTGGCCTCGGGCCTGCGACTATAGCTGGCCAGATGGGCCGGGCCTGGCATGCCTACCCGCAAGCACGCTGGCACGGCACGTGATGGGCCAGGCCCGGCACGCTCTAATCGGGCCGTGCCAGGCACGCGGCCCGCCTTGGGCCATGCCTGGGCCTGAAGGCTGGGCACGCGGGCCGGCATGACCCATTTATCTTTTTTATTTTTTATCCAGATTTTATATATATATATATATAACACATAAAAAACAGCCCAGCAGGCCAAAATCAGCCCAAGAAACAACCTAGCAGGCCATCAGGCTAGTGGCCCAACGTGCCTGGCGTGCCATTGGGCCGGCCCGTTTGGCTCCTAGGTCGAGCTTGGGCCGGAGGGGGCAGAACGCGGGCCGGCACGGCACGGCCCGACTAATAATCGTGCCACGGTGGGCCGGGCCGTGCCAGGCACGATTAAGATGGGTCGTGCCGTGCCGTGCCGGGCCGGCCCGTTTGGCCAGCTATGCCTGCGACTAACGTCGGCCATTGTCGCAAAAAAGAGGCAACCCCGCCCTTCAACACTCCATGAGATCTATGATTGGCTGTCTGAACGAAGACTCACCGCCGACACCACCTCCCAAAGACGAAACAATGGACGATCGACGACTCCTAATCAAAAGCATAGAAGACCTGATGAGGCAGGTCTCAAGGAGAACCCCCCCCCCCCTGTCCTGCAACCATCGCCGGAGCCAACTAGACATCATGAGGATAGGGCCTGAGGGAACATTAATTCTCTGCATCAACGACATCCACGCTTGACATCGGCGCCAGGAGACCCTACCTCGGGTCCTAATGGCCCTAATCCGCCCCTCCGCACGGAGATCCGGGCTCCTCTAATCTAACCCTCGCGACGTCATTTCAACGCCGGAGGAGAGGGGGAGAAACAAATTTTGCCCCAAGAGGGTCCCTTTCTTGTGTCGCCCTCCGCTCTCTCTTTTCACTCTTGTTTTGAGAGAGAGCGAGTATCATGCCGTTGCATTCTAATTCCACACACCGAGTTAATTTTGTGATCACATAAGGGCATTTCCAGCCGAATCCCAAATTTTAGCTCCTCAAAAGCCCCCTCAAACCTTAACTCCTTAATTTGGATGGGTTAAATGAAAGGGTTCCTAGTCAACCTCCTAAAACTTAAGTCTCAACTTTTTTAAACACAGATTCGTTTATTCAGGCCATCGAGTTAGCTTCACTCATCTTAAGATCAATGTAAACTACTCCCTTCATTCACAAATATAAGATGTTTAGGATATTTTAATATGGATTACATATGGACTGAAATGAGTGAACAAACACAATAAGATGCGTCTATATACATCCAAATCAGAAAAAATTAGAACATCTTATATTTGTGAATGGAGGGAGTACTTTATAAAACAACATTTTGGCCACATAGTTCACCGGTTCCTGAGAACTGATCCATACAAGAGGACAAGAATAATTACACACTTCAACAAAAAATACATTTTTTTTGCGGGAAACACAAACGCAAATTCCCTAACTGCTACAACAAGTGCAATCAACTCTTTCCCCATCTCCTTAGTTTCAGTGTCAACACTTTTGCCCTTCTCTGTTGACTTCTCTGGCTTGCATACTTATTTCTTCTCTGCCTCCACGTGAAGAAACTTAAGACATTGTGTCCTCATTGTTTTTATTTTTGCGAGAGATTGTGTCCTCTATAATCTAATCTCTAACGACAAGTGCACCAACATCAAATAAACCTCGTTAATAAATATATAAATGTATTCTTCTTTCCAATACCAAAAGTTGCAACCTTTTTTTTGCATAATATTAAGACAACATTGAGCTCACATTGCATGAAACAAAGAACAACCGCACCATATTGCACTCGCTTGGTTCTTTTTGTTGGACCTTTTGTTGGCATGAAGGGAAGCGGCATGAAGGGAAGCCCTTTGTTGGCTGAGAATTTGTTTTGGACGCTAAAACAAATTGCCAGCTAGAGATGTTCTAACACTGTTTGGTTCTTTTTTAATTCCTTGTACCACCAAAATTGCAAATCTCCAGGACTACATGAGCAGCTATTGACAGTTACCTGCTGTCAGGACACTATGCTTCTTAAGAGCCCCAGTTGTATCCTCTCGCATTTTATCTGCACATAATTGAGCTGAAAGACCTGCGCCGACCATTGACCCATCGTGTAGCTCAAGAGACGACATGATAGCTCGGTAAGAGTTTCTAAATGAGCTCATGGCTGGCTCAAGGGAGATAGTGAATATCATACACGAGCGGCGCGCATTGCCTGCATCGACCACGCCATTTTTCCTTTTGTTTTACACTGCATACGTTGCCTCTGGCCTAGGGTTTGGGGCAACCTATCTGACACTCTCAATTTTCTATTCAAGGTCATAGAAATAGGTGTCCAGGGTTAACCAAGAAGAAAATTACGCGTATCAAAAAGTATAACAGCTGTGCGATTCTGATGTTACTGTGTGGCCTGTGGTAGTAGTAGCATTTTGTTTTGGCCTAGTGGGAGTATTTCAATATACAGAGGTGTACTGGTAAGCATCTTTCCCAACCCATTTCCCTCTTCGGGTGCACTGTAATATTCACATTTTCCAAAGGGATAGATGCCTAGATGACACTCCAACGCCAAAGTGCTCAGGTTCACGGCAAAACCCTTCTGCCTTAGCAACACCGTTCGCCACTCTGCCAACAATCAGCGGGACGTGAACGCCTGCACAGTGTCACGTGACATAAAATGATCTGCATGAGAATCACAGCAGCAGAGCAAATCATACTATTAACCAACCATGTATCTGTATGTACGTACCGAGAAGATGTTGCAGTGGCCGGGGTCGGCGAGGTGCGCCAAGAGGTTGTCGAGGGGGCCCTGGCCGGTGTAGACGGCCTGGAACCAGAAGCCGACGAAGGCCAGCATGGCGAGGCGGCCGTTCTTGATCTCCTTGGTGCGGAGCACCATGACGGGCTCCGGCGAGCCGCGGCCCCAGTTGCCCCAGTCGAACCACAGGCCCCCCGGGTACCCCACGTCCGGGGTGGGGTTCTTGCGGTTGGGGAACCGCGGCTCGATGTCCACGGACCCCGGGTTGAGGTAGTCCATCCACCGCCGGCCCTCCACCCACCCCATGAGCGCCATCTGGGTCACGAACAGCGTCCACGGGTCCGCGAAGTACTCGCGCTCGCCGGCCGTGTACCAGGAGAACTCCTCCATGAAGCCCCACTTGTGCAGGACCTCCGGGACCAGGATCCCGGCCGCCGCCAGCATCGCCCACCGGCCGTGCATCAGCTCCGCCTGCGCGAACCACCGCAGCGACTCCGGCTCCGATCCGAATCCCAGAGGATCAAATCCGAAGTCTCCCGGAAGGCTGAAGGGGAAATGGCAACACGCCAACACAGGAATGATGTCAGAGACGAAATGAAATTCAGTAGTCTGAAATTGGTTCAGTTTACCTACCTGCCGTCGAGCCACGGCGGAGGGGCGGTGCCGGGGAACCAGACGGGCCGGTCGGGCCCCAGCGGCTCGCACACCGTGGACAGGCTGCTCTTGGTCGCGCCAGTACGGTGGCTACCGCCCCGCCGGACGGGAGCGCAGGCTGCCGCTGCCGGGCCAGCATTCTGCGCCGGCGGCTTCGTGGCATGCAACACCCGGATCCTAAGCTCGATCAGAAGTTCAGAACAAGCAAGCAGAAGGGCATGCGGCAACGACGGTTCAGCATTTTTCCGATGATCCGAGAGGTTTCAAAGCAAATTTACCAGAGCATGTTGGTGATTACCTAGGTTGGAGGCGACATGCTGCGAATGAGCCAGTGGGCAGAGGAGTCGCCATGGAGGATTCCGGACGGGGGAGAGGGGGGGAGCGGGAATGGCACTGCACCGGCCACCGCCAGCGGGTTATCTGTTTGGAGTAGATGAGGATAGGGAGGGAGAGGGCGCTGCGCTGAGCCAATGGCGGGACGCCAGTTTTTTTTTTTTTTTTTTTTTTTGCCCGCTGTCGTGGAAAATGTCTCGTGGGCTTCTTCTAAGTTGGATGCTCGCGGCTTTTTGTTTGAACATTGTTCACGGCCTTCTCGATGGCACTGAAAGAAGCCAACTCTTATCCTCAAAAAAAAAAAAGAAGCCAACTCTTTTTTTTTTCAGGAATGGAAGAAACTTGACAGACTACTCCCCTAATTTATTTTGGATAGACTAGTACTGACAACGAAAAAAAATATGGTTCAGTTCTTTTGTACCAAATGTAATACTCCCCCGTTCCTAAATATAAGTTTTTTTAGAGATTCCAATGCGTACTACATACGGAGCAAAATGAGTGAATCTACACTCTAAAATATGCCTATGTACATTCGTATGTATGATTAGGGCATTTTGGAGACCGAGCTCCATGAAGCCCTTTATTTTGAATAATTCAAAATTCATAAATTTCAGTTTCAAAAAATTCTGAAAAAAATACACATGTATGCAAGGATGTAAAGTGTATGTGTGAAAAATTTCAGGATGAAATACCTTGAATTGCAAGCTGTACAAAAAAACCAAAATCATGGACTTTATAGATGAACAGTACATATGCTAAAAGGCTCCAGATTTGTCTTTTTTGTGTAGCTCACATTTTAATGTATTTCAGCCTGAAAATTCGCACACATGTACATTATGTATCTAGGTATATGCGTATTTATTTTCAGAATTTTTTGAAACTGAAAAGTTTGAATTTTAAAGTTTTCAAATAAAGGCCTCCATGGAGCTCGGTCTCCGTTTGGCATTTTCGCGTATGTAGTCCTTATTAAAATCTCTAAAAAGTGTTATATTTAGGAATGGAGGGAGTATATACTGCTGATCCCTGACATGAACAAACTTGATCAATATTGCATTTCAAACCTTTCTCAGTCAACTGAGGTTGGTTCTCGCCTCCCTCAAAAAAAATATGGTGCTCACCCTCTATGAATCCATAAATCAGAGAGCATGCTGCGAAAGAAAAAAAAAGAATAATGCCCTACTTTTTCAAATGTAATTCGAAAGCCAAAGTGAAAATCAAACCAAAAGAAGCTGTGCTGCCACTGCTTCACCAAAAGACTAGCAGAATAAGATTTGTTCCACTTACACAAGGGACAAGGTGTTTTACCCTGTATGGCTGTACTGACGTTATTTCGAAGACCTTTTGACAGAGTGAGATATCCAAACCGAACATAAAAAAACAGCTGCTGTTAATATTGTTGTTAGTGAGGTTTTAATTGTTTAATTCGTGTGTAGAAATACAGGGATGAAATGTGAAAACAGATGCATCATTCTATGACACAGTATAGACAAGTCTGGGCCTCCTTAAATACACGCCTGAGACAAAGGGAGGTGTAAACAGCTACAAACAAAATTCCCTGTGTATGCAGTAAAGCAAGACTAAGCTGATCACTGGATATGCCGAAAATAGTACAGTGAGACGAACCGCCGTGTCAGAAACTGTAGTCGATATCTGAAATGTTCTGCAGTGTCGATTGTTTAACCATCTCGCGCCGCTCATTGTACAGGTCCAGGTTCTTGCAGGGCACAGGGAAAACATAGCCGATGACCTGCCCCTGGACGAAGGAGCACTGGAAAACATGGTGCTTCTTGTCAAGTATACCAACCGACATATCATGGAAAGTAACATTCCTCACGGGGATCTCTGCGCTCCCTTGTATCCTGACGGGTACCCGCACCCTTTGCCCATGGATTGACGTATAAGAGATGTTACCGACAACAGGAACAGCCTTCGGGTCGAACCGTTCATCTGGGTGCTCGTTATAGTCGGTCTTTATCACGATACCAACCCGGACATTTTCTAGGGTTATGTTTCTGTAGACAATGTTGTTTACATAGGCCCCTCTTCCAGGGGCAGTCTTTATCCTCACACCTCGCCGCGAACTCCAAATGTGGACGTTCTCTACCAAAACGTTTGAGACACCACCAGACATCTCGCTTCCTATAGACACGCCAGCACTGTCCAGAAGGGAAAAGAGATTAAACACGCAATTAAGCTGATCTGACAAACTTTGACTAGTAACGCCCATACATTTCAGAGTAATTCACTGTACATGAAAAGCTGCATTTTGGTACTATTAACGTTCTTATTCGCCAATCTCAACTGATAAATTAACAGAAGGGCTAACACAGTGAACCAAAACAAATGAATTACCTGACCATTGAGCGGATTATGACATTGCGAACAGTGATGTTAGTAGATGGACGCCCATAAGCAATTCCATATTGATCCCAACCACTCTTTATAGCTACCCCGTCATCACCAACAGAAATATAGCAATTTTCAATCATCACATTCTCGCAAGAATCTGCATAAGCAGTAAACGCAGCTGAGAATCTGAGTGTTGTATAAAATGTTCCAAGTCATATAATAACAAGTTAAGAAACCAAGATAACATGGAAGTACAAAGTTGTAGGGTTCATATTGTCAATGAATATGAAGAGGCTAGATTGTTATCCAGTCATTGAACAATGTGAGCTGTAGCTGAAACGAATCAGAGCTCAGGAATCAAGTAAACCGCAAAAGTTGGAAAATGACCTGGATCTATCCCGTCGGTGTTTGGAGCCCCAGCAATTGGAGCCAGAATAGTAGTTCCCGAGACTGTGACATCCTTGCAGTCATACAGATGAAGTGTCCAGAAGGGAGAATCACGTAATGTGATGTTAGAAATAGTAATGTTACTTGACCGCATGAGCTGAACAAGAGGACCCCTGGTGTGATTGAGGAGTTTCTTGCGAAATTTGATCCACCAACTTTGGCCTTGCCCATTTATAGTGCCATTATGACCTATTAGACAGATAAAGAGATGATGAGTCTCAGCTAACGAAATGTCTGACCAATTTGAGGACAAAAAGGCTGATAGAAAGAGTATTTAGCAATTAAATTGGCACATTAGAATCATGGCTACACATTCATGATTATTCTGGTAACAGGTAACAATATCTTCACATGAATAACCAACAAAACTGTTGGTCTTATATTCAAAATACTTAATAGGAGGCATCATAACATAGGATCATCCAACATACTTTCATGGTGGGACTTAATGATCTATAAGATAGGTGGTCGCAAATACGGATACTTCATTTTAACAATTTCACTTATGTTCCTATGTTTAGCAATTAGGGTGTTAATTTAAAGGCCACACACACCATAATATGATGGCAGTCAATCCTTGCTTTAATTTCAGAATGCAAACACAAAGTTCAAAGTAATAATTAAGCATTGAAATGGACTAAGCAAGTAAACATATATAGAAAAAACATAAAGTTCACACTATCATGAGCGTTAAAATGCAACAAAAGGAAACATACAATATTACTTACCGGTTATAATCACATCCTTCAGGTCTTGACCATGTATTAGGCTCCCATATCGAGGTCCCTTATGCTCTCTTCCGTATCCATATGACGGTAATGGGGACATCAATGGCCAGTATCTTTCATCCTTACATGTAAGTAACGCAATAAGCTGTCAATGTTGACTCATTGGAAGAAAATGCACTAGACTGTAAAAGTTACAGCCAAACGATATGTAAGAACATCCTAGTTCAACTTTCTCTAAGTTTGAAACAAAATGACATCACTGTAATTCCTTTACAGACTAAGCATGAGTGGACAGGAACAGTGTTATTCTAGAGCCAATGTGAGTCATTAATTCAGTATATGCTTTAATGGTTTAACTATACCAATTTGTGACTAGTCATACAATCTTGTCAAAACTTGTGACAGTAAAATTAAGCAAGCTGATGGAGAGTGCAGCTGAAATGTCTCACCTGGACCCCGAGGATCTCAGCGCCTGCAGCGAGGAAGAGCGTCATGTGGCTGGTGAGGTTAAACGGCGCGGTGAGCCACCGGCCGGCAGGCACGGTGAGCCTCCCGCCGCCCCTCTCCGAGATGGCCGCCACCGCGGCCTCGAAGGCCGCCGTGTTGACCGTCCGCCCGTCCCCGACGCCCCCAAACTCCCTCAAGTCGTACACCGGCGGCGAGGCCACCCACTGGCCCATCGAGGCTGCGGCAGACGGCGCGCGCTTGGGCATGGGCGGCCGGTTGTAGAGCCGCAGGCGGCCCATGGAGGTGTTCTGCCACAGGAAGACGAGCACGAAGCCGACGAGCCAGAGCGCGACCAGGTACGCCCTGTAGGACGGCGAGATCGCCGGCGGCGCCCACCGACGGTGGTGGAACTGGTGCGCGCCCCGGCTTAGCGCGGCGCGCGGGGAGGACAGCACCGCCGGGCCGGAGGAGGCCGACGCCGCCGCCGCGGCGGCTGCGGCGGCGACGGAGGCGCGCGGGGAGGAGACGCCGACGGCGATCTCCGCCATCGGATCCGGTCGGCGCGCGGGCGGGGGCGGGATCTACGTGCTACGCCGCGCTGTACCAACCGGTTGGTGCGTCTGTCGGGGGGGTGCTGCTAGGGTTTTGCTGCCCATGGAGGTGGGGGAGGAAGCGGGAGCGCGGCGGTGGTGGTGAGCCGGACCTCGGGAGCACTAGTTTTAAAAGGGCGGGAGGCGGTGAGGTCACTGGCACTTGAGCGCGGTGGCGCAGTGGTGGTGCCGGCCGTGGGGTTGGGGGAGGAACCACGACGAGACGACGGCCAGCAAGACGGCGGAATGACCGAATAGCCCCCCTGGCCCCTGCGTACTGCCGTCAGACTGTGCGGGCCGTTGGATTGACTGACTCGAGTTGCCGTGGCTCTGTTTGTTGCTTCTACGCTTCCGCTGATGCTGAGCCCCAGAAGTACTCCCCCTCCGCTTCCCCTTTTTCGCTTTTTTAACAACATCCGGTCTATTCTTCATCTATCATGTCAGTACAAAACACTAGTAGAAGTGACAAATAAATTCAGGTTTTAGACTACCTCTTTTCCGAAATTCATTCAGATCTTTTATTAAAGTTTAGCATAAGTACAAAGCATCTAAAACATAATAAAAATTACATTGAGATTCTAAGACCCCAAACAATCACTACTGCTGCCAGAGCAAGCCGCCGACGCGTAGTTGTCGTCGTTCCCCTACCGGAGCCGGCTTGACCTTGTCGATGACAGCCGGGAAGTCTTCGTACACATGCCCCTAAGGGCCACCGCCTGAAGTCGTTGTCGTCGCCGTTGAACCCTTCATGGATCTGAAGCATCTGACGCCAAATCTCGCCATAAGATGAGAAACCCTAATCTCACCGCCCCAAAAAGACAATAGGAACCTACGCCGGAGCTCCGTTTACTACATCCAAATGGACGAACTCGAGGAGGATCAGAGCCTGGAACACAAACTTAAAGAAGTAGCGCCGCCATCCGCCGCGCCGCACCTAGGAGGACTAAAAAAAACCTAACATAAACTACTAACCGGAGCGGACGCAACGGGATTCCCCTTCCCGCCACTGGCCGTCGGAGCAACAGACAGAGGTGAGGCGAATCCACGGACTCATCGGTGAAATTTGAAGGAGAAAGTTTGCCCTAGCCACCTAGGGTCCAAGGGTTTTAGACTACCTCTAGACACACAAATAAGGACTGTATCCATCGAAGATTAACATAGACCGAATCTCGCGAGATTCTTTTTGGTTTATTGGGATCATGTAAAATCACATCAATTAAGGGGGAAAAAGAGGAAATAATTAAGTAAGAAAGTTCTAATACTATGTGCATGGAACCCTCAATAAAAATTACTACGTGCATGGTCCTCTTACTCATTCATGCCTTGGTGGGGTTTATATTGGAAAATTACATAATTAAATATGAACAAAGCTATATTATTATTATTATTACTACTACTACTACTACTAACATATAATTTATTATTATATTTGCATATTTCATAGTTGTAGAATGTTTATTATATATGAGTAGTATGGATGATGCATTTTAATGTGTGTCTTTTCTGAACTTTATTTTGCATCCTTATTATAGCTTTGTATTTCTCTCCGATCTATCCGTTTAATTTGGCCAACTAGATTGATTTATCTTCAGCAGGAGAGGTGCCTTGTAATTGGTTCAATCTTGCAGTGTCGTCACCCAGTGACAGAAGGGGTGGCGAGACACGTTGTATTGTTGCATTTAAATGTAAAAGAATGGGGTTTATTCATACTGATTGGGTTTACTTTGTCTACATCATGTTATCATACTTCATGCATTACTCTGTTTGCCATGAACTTAATACCTAGAGAGGGAAGCACAGAAGCGCTCTCAAACTGGAGTAATAGTAGTAGATGCAGAATTTTTTCGGTCTACTTGTCACGGACGTGATGCCTATCTATGTGATTGTTGCCATCAATAACATCATAACTACACATTGTTTTATCAATTGCCCAACAGTAATTTGTTTACCCACAGTATGCTATGTGTTCGAGAGAGAAGCCTTTAGGGAAAACTATGCCCCCCAGGTCTACTTAATCATATTGCTAGAAGCCAAAAATATTTGCTGCAATTTTTTTACTTTTCTTTTTATATATCTATCACCATCAGAATTATCCTTGCAAGTAATGAGTTCAGCGGGATTGACAACCCTCTTGCCCGCGTTGGGTGCAAGTGTTTGCTTTTGTGTGTGTAGGTGCTGAAGACGCAAATTTGTGTGGTTCTCCTATTGGTTCGATAACCTTTGTTCTCACTGAGGGAGTTACTTCTCTACTACTATATTGCTTCACCCTTTCTCTTCACGAAAAATGCCAACACATCTCACAAGTAGCACATCGCAGTTAGTGTTGGGGAACGTAGCATGCAATTTCAAAAAAATTCCTACGATCACGCAAGATCTATTTAGGAGATGCATAGCAACGAGAGGGGGAGAGTGTGTCCACGTACCCTCGTAGACCGAAAGCGGAAGCGTTAGGTTAACGTGGTTGATGTAGTCGGACATCTTCGCGATCCAACCGATCAAGTACCGAACGTATGGCACCTCCGAGTTCAGCACACGTTCAGCTCGATGACGTCCCTCGAACTCTTGATCCAGCAGAGGGTCGAGCGAGAGTTTCGTCAGCACGACGGTGTGGTGACGGTGATGGTGATGTGATCCGCGCTGGGATTCGCCTAAGCACTACGTGAATATGACCAGAGGAGTAAACTGTGGAGGGAGACGCCGCATACGGCTTGGAACAATTGGTGTATCTCCAAGGGGTGCCCTTCCCACGTATATAAAGGAGGGAGAGGGAGGAGGCCGGCCCTATGGGGGCGCCAAGAGGGGGGAGTCCTACTAGGACTCCCAGCCCTAGTAGGATTCGCCCCCCCCCCCTCTTATTCCTTCTCATGGAGGGGGAAAAGGGGGAAGGGAGAGGGAAGAGGAGAAGGAAAGGGGGGCGCGCCCCCTCCCCTAGTCCAATTCGGACTCCCTATGAGAGGGGGGCGCGACCACCCCTTGTGGGCTGCCTCCCCTCTCCCCTATGGCCCATGTAGGCCCAATACTTCTCCGGGGGGGGCCCTCGGTACTCCGAAAAACACCCGAACCATTCGGTGTCTAAATACTGCCGTCCAATATATCAATGTTTACCTCTCGACCATTTCGAGACTCCTCGTCATGTCCGTGATCTCATCTGGGACTTCGAACAATCTTCGGTCACCAAAACACATAACTCATAATACAAATCGTCATCGAACGTTAAGCATGTGGACCCTACAGGTTCGAGAACTATGTAGACATGACCGAGACACATCTCCGATCAATAACCAACAGCAGAACATGGATGCTCATATTGGTTCCTACATATTCTACGAAGATCTTTATCGGTCAAACCGCAATGACAACAGACGTTATTCCCTTTGTCATCGATATGTTACTTGCCCGAGATTCGATCGTCGGTATCATCATACCTAGTTCAATCTCGTTACTGGCAAGTCTTTTTACTCGTTCCGTAATGCATCATCCCGCAACTAACTCATTAATCACATTACTTGCAAGGCTTATCATGATGTGCATTACCGAGAGGGCCCAGAGATACCTCTCAGATACTCGGAGTGACAAATCCTAATCTCGATCTATGCCAACCCAACAAACACCTTCGGAGACACCTGTAGAGCATCTTTATAATCACCCAGTTACGTTGTGACGTTTGATAGCACACAAGGTGTTCCTCCGGTATTCGGGAGTTGCATAATCTCATAGTCAAAGGAATATGTATTTGACATGAAGAAAGCAATAGCAATAAAACTTAACGATCATTATAAGCTAACGGATGGGTCTTGTCCATCACATCATTCTCCTAATGATGTGATCACGTTCATCAAATGACAACACATGTCTATGGTTAGGAAACTTAACCATCTTTGATTAACGAGCTAGTCAAGTAGAGGCATACAAGGGACAGTCTGTTTTGTCTATGTATTCACACATGCATCAAGTTTCCACTTAATACAATTCTAGCATGAATAATGAACATTTATCATGATATAAGGAAATATAAATAACAACTTATTATTGCCTCTAGGGCATATTTCCTTCAGTCTCTCACTTGCGTTAGAGTCAATAATCTAGATTACACAGTAATGATTCTAGCACCCATGGAGTCTTGGTGTTGATCATGTTTTGTTCATGGAAGAGGCTTAGTCAACGAGTCTGCAATATTTAGATCCGTGTGTATTTTGCAAATCTCTATGTCTCCCTCCTTGACTTGATCGCGGATGGAGTTGAAGCGTCTCTTGATGTGTTTGGTTCTCTTGTGAAATCTGGATTCCTTTGCTAAGGCAATTGCTCCAGTATTATCACAAAATATTTTCACTGGACCCGATGCACTAGGTATTACACCTAGATCGGATGTGAACTCCTTCATCCAAAATCCTTCATTTTTTGCTTCTGAAGCAGTTATGTACTTGATGACCCACAAGTATAGGGGATCTATCGTAGTCCTTTCGATAAGTAAGAGTGTCGAACCCAACGAGGAGCAGAAGGAAATGATAAGCAGTTTTCAGTAAGGTATTCTCTACAAGCACTGAAATTATCGGTAATAGATAGTTTTGTGATAAGGTAATTTGTAACGGGTAACAAGTAATAAAAGTAAATAAGGTGCAGCAAGATGGCCCAATCCTTTTTGTAGCAAAGGACAAGCATGGACAAACTCTTATATAAAGAAAAGCGCTCCCGAGGACACATGGGAATTATCATCAAGCTAGTTTTCATCACGCTCATATGATTCGCGTTTGGTACTTTGATAATTTGATATGTGGGTGGACCGGTGCTTTGGTACTGCCCTTCATTGGACAAGCATCCCACTTATGATTAACCCTTGCAAGCATCTGCAACTACAAAAGAAGTATTAAGGTAAACCTAACCATAGCATTAACATATGGATCCAAATCAGCCCTTACGAAGCAACTCATAATCTAGGGTTTAAACTTCTGTCACTCTAGCAACCCATCATCTACTTATTACTTCCCAATGCCTTCCTCTAGGCCCAAACAAGGATGAAGTGTCATGTAGTCGACGTTCACATGACACCACTAGAGGAGAGACAACATACATCTCATCGAAATATCGAAACGAATACCAAATTCACATGACTACTTATAGCAAGACTTCTCCCATGTCCTCAGGAACAAATGTAACTACTCACAAATCATATTCATGTTCATAATCAGAGGGGTATTAATATGCATAAAGGATCTGAACATATGATCTTCCACCGAATAAACCAAATAGCATCAACTACAAGGAGTAATCAACACTACTAGCAACCCACAGGTACCAATCTGAGGCTTTGGGACAAAGATTGGATACAAGAGATGAACTAGGGTTTGAGATGAGATGGTGCCGGTGAAGATGTTGATGGAGATTTACCCCCTCCCTATGGGAGGATCGATGGTGATGATGATGGTGATGATTTCCCCCTCCCAGAGGGAAGTTTCCCTGGCAGAACAGCTCCGCCGGAGCCCTAGATTGGTTCCGCCAAGTTTCTGCCTCGTGGCGGCGGAGTTTCGTCCTGTGAGCTTGCTTATGATTTTTTTCCTGGACGAAAGACCTCATATAGAAGAATATGGGCACCAGAGGGCTGCCAGGGGGCTCACAAGGCAGGGGGCGCCCCCAGGGGGTAGGGCGCGCCCCCACCCTCGTGGATGGTGGGTGGCCCCCCTCTGGTACTTCCTTCGCCCAATATTTTTCATATATTCTGAAACGTGCTCCTGTGAAGTTTTAGGACTTTTGGAGTTGTGCAGAATAGGTCTCTAATATTTGCTCCTTTTCCAGCCCAAAATTCCAGCTGTCGGCATTCTCCCTCTTCATGTAAACCTTGTAAAATAAGAGAGAATAGACATAAATATTGTGACATAATGTGTAATAACAGCCCATAATGCAATAACTATCGATATAAAAGCATGATGCAAAATGGACGTATCAATTCCCCCAAGCTTAGACCTTGTTTGTCCTCAAGCGGAAGCCGAAATCGAAAAATATGTCCACATGTTTAGAGATAGAGGTGTCGATAAAATAAGATACAGACATGAGGGTATCATGATCATTCTTATAACAGCAATATATATATAGTGATACTATTCATCACCCAGGGTGTAGAATAAATTATTCTTCACCCGACGTAATCTTACGACCGCTTCATAAATAAATTACATTTGAAATACAAATAGTTACATTTATATTGATTCACTATGTAAAATTTGATACAAGAAAACAAAAAAATACGTTATAAGACCAGAAATATCGCATTTTATGTATGTTTTACACTATGTTTTACGTTCGTAATTTTACGTAACATAAAATATTTTTTACGGCGAGTATATATTTTCTTACGTTCTCTTTTTACGTATGAAATAAGACAAAATTTATGGAACCTAAAAATATGGTGCATTGACGTCAAAATAGAGAGGGGTGAAGAATAACTATTCCTCACTCAGGGTGACGAATAGCGCGACCCTATATACATAAAAACTATCATTTAGTCTTTCACAATTTCTAACACTCATGCAATATTTATGGGTATGAAGTTTTAGTCGAACACAGAGAAAGATAGGGGCTTATAGTTTTGCCTCCCAACCTTTTACCTCAAGGGTAATGTCAACAATAATAGTTCATGAAAACTCACATCCAATTAGCTATATATCAGGATCTTTCCAACACACTTCAGTCTCCCACTTGCATTAGAGTCAATAATCTAGATTACACAGTAATGATTCTAGCACCCATGGAGTCTTGGTGTTGATCATGTTTTGCTCATGGAAGAGGCTTAGTCAACGGGTCTGCAATATTTAGATCCGTGTGTATTTTGCAAATCTCTGTGTCTCCCTCCTTGACTTGATCGCGGATGGAGTTGAAGCGTCTCTTGATGTGTTTGGTTCTCTTGTGAAATCTGGATTCCTTTGCTAAGGCAATTGCTCCAGTATTGTCACAAAAGATTTTCACTGGACCCGATGCACTAGGTATTACACCTAGATCGGATATGAACTCCTTCATCCAGAATCCTTCATTTTTTGCTTCCGAAGCAGCTATGTACTTGATGACCCACAAGTATAGGGGATCTATCGTAGTCCTTTCGATAAGAAAGAGTGTCGAACCCAACGAGGAGCAGAAGGAAATGATAAGCAGTTTTCAGTAAGGTATTCTCTACAAGCACTGAAATTATCGGTAATAGATAGTTTTGTGATAAGGTAATTTGTAACGGGTAACAAGTAATAAAAGTAAATAAAGTGCAGCAAGATGGCCCAATCCTTTTTGTAGCAAAGGACAAGCATGGACAAACTCTTATATAAAGAAAAGCGCTCCCGGGGACACATGGGAATTATCATCAAGCTAGTTTTCATCACGCTCATATGATTCGCGTTTGGTACTTTGATAATTTGATATGTGGGTGGACCGGTGCTTTGAGTACTGCCCTTCATTGGACAAGAATCCCACTTATGATTAACCCCTCTTGCAAGCATCTGCAACTACAAAAGAAGTATTAAGGTAAACCTAACCATAGCATTAACATATGGATCCAAAACAGCCCCTTACGAAGCAACTCATAATCTAGGGTTTAAACTTCTGTCACTCTAGCAACCCATCATCTACTTATTACTTCCCAATGCCTTCCTCTAGGCCCAAACAACGATGAAGTGTCATGTAGTCGACGTTCACATGACACCACTAGAGGAGAGACAACATACATCTCATCGAAATATCGAACGAATACCAAATTCACATGACTACTTATAGCAAGACTTCTCCCATGTCCTCAGGAACAAATGTAACTACTCACAAATCATATTCATGTTCATAATCAGAGGGGTATTAATATGCATAAAGGATCTAAACATATGATCTTCCACCGAATAAACCAAATAGCATCAACTACAAGGAGTAATCAACACTACTAGCAACCCACAGGTACCAATCTGAGGCTTTGGGACAAAGATTGGATACAAGATATGAACTAGGGTTTAAGATGAGATGGTGCCGGTGAAGATGTTGATGGAGATTTACCCCCTCCCTATGAGAGGATCGATGGTGATGACGATGGTGATGATTTCCCCCTCCCAGAGGGAAGTTTCCCTGACAGAACAGCTCCGCCGGAGCCCTAGATTGGTTCCGCCAAGTTTCTGCCTCGTGGCGGCGGAGTTTCGTCCCGTGAGCTTGCTTATGATTTTTTTCCTGGACGAAAGACCTCATATAGAAGAAGATGGGCACCAGAGGGCACCAGAGACCTCATATAGGATTTTTCCTCCCCCAAGCTTAGACCTCGTTTGTCCTCAAGCGGAAGCCGAAATCGAAAAATATGTCCACATGTTTAGAGATAGAGGTGTCGATAAAATAAGATACGGACATGAGGGTATCATGATCATTCTTATAACAGCAATATATATATATATATATAGTGATACTATTCATCACCCAGGGTGCAGAATAAATTATTCTTCACCCGACGTAATCTTACGACCGCTTCATAAATAAATTACATTTGAAATACAAATAGTTACATTTATATTGATTCACTATGTAAAATTTGATACAAGAAAACAAAAAAATATGTTATAAGACCAGAAATATCGCATTTTATGTATGTTTTACACTATGTTTTACGTTCGTAATTTTAAGTAACATAAAATATATTTTTACGGCAAGTATATATTTTCTTACGTTCTCTTTTTACGTATGAAATAAGACAAAATTTATGGAATCTAAAAATATGGTGCATTGACGTCAAAATAGAGAGGGGTGAAGAATAACTATTCCTCACCCAGGGTGACGAATAGCGCGACCCTATATGTATAAAAACTATCATTTAGTCTTTCACAATTTCTAACACTCATGCAATATTTATGGGTATGAAGTTTTAGTCGGACACAGAGAAAGATAGGGGCTTATAGTTTTGACTCCCAACATTTTACCTCAAGGGTAATGTCAACAATAATAGTTCATGAAAACTCACATCCAATTAGCTATATATCAGGATCTTTCAACACATTGTGCTTGCCAAGAGATAAAATTTAAAAAGGAAAGGTGAAGATCACCATGACTCTTGTATGAAGTATAAGACAAGAATAAAAGATAGGCCCTTCGCAGAGGGAAGCAGAGGTTGCCATGTGCTTTTATGGTTGGATGCACAAAATCTTAATGCGAAAGAACATCACTTTATATTGCCACTTGTGATATGGACCTTTATTATGCAGTCCGTCGCTTTTATTTCTTCCACATCACAAGATCGTATAAAGCTTATTTTCTCCACACTAATAAATCATACATATTTAGAGAGCAATTTTTATTGCTTGCAACAATGACAACTTACTTGAAGGATCTTACTCAATCCATAAGTAGATATGGTGGACTCTCATGGCGAAACTGGGTTTAAGTATATTTGGAAGCACAAGTAGTATCTCTACTTGGTGCAAAGAATTTGGCTAGCATGAGAGGAAAAGGCAAGGTCAACATGTTGGATGATCCATGACAATATAATTTATTTCGGATGTAAGAAAACATAACTCATTACGTTGTCTTCCTTGTCCAACGTCAACTCTTTAGCATGTCATATTTTAATGAGTGCTCACAATCATAAAAGATGTCCAAGATAGTGTATTTATATGTGAAGACCTCTCTTTCTTTATTACTTTTTATTAATTGTTACGATGACCAAAACTATGTTTATCAACTCTCAACAACTTTTATTCATCATACCCTTTATATGTGAATTCATTACTCTCCATAAGATCCATATGATCTCTTTATTTCTTTTTATTCTCTCTCTTTTATTTTATTTCCTCAAGATCATAACAAGATAATCAAGCCCTTGATTCAACACTAATATTTATTATATATATAGCTCACGGACTCGATTTCATAGAAGGATCATAAAGCAAAACTCAAAACTAGATCATACTAAAACTTTATTCTACTAGATCAAGATATTACCAAAAGGATCGAACTAAGAAAAAGGTAAAGATAAAAGTGTGATGGTGATACGATACCGGGGCACTCCCCTAAGCTTGGCAGTTGCCAAGGGGAGTGCCCATACCCATGTGTTTATGTCTCCTTCCTCGGAGGTAGTGACGATGGAGTCGTTGATGATGTAGGCTTGTCGTCCATATTCCAAGGCATAGGCTCACCATCATAAAAGGATGATCGAGTCTCCGGGATCCTCGAATCTGCAGCCAAACTCATCCTCTTGAGTCTATATTCATACTCACAGTTTTGGTTTTGCGGGTCATAGATCTGGGCTCAGAGATGCTCAATTTTCTCGTGAAGCTTGAAGATGGTCTCTCCGATGTTCCTAGCATCTTGCTTGGTGGTGGTGGTGAATGAGGGAGTCTTGGATTAGGGGGTCCTCAGACAACCGGACTATATACTTTGGCCAGACTGTTGTACTATGAAGATACAAGATTGAAGACTTCGTCCCGTGTCCGGGTGGGACTCTCCTTTGCGTGGAAGGCAAGCTTGGTAATTCGGATATGTAGATCTACTCCCTTGTAACCAACTCTATGTAACCCTAGACCCCTCCGGTGTCTATATAAACTGGAGGGTTTAGTCCGTAGGACAACAACAATCATAATCATAGGCTAGCTTCTAGGGTTTAGCCTCTACGATCTCATGGTAGATCAACTCTTGTAATACTCATATCAATAAGATCAATCAAGCAGGAAGTAGGGTATTACCTCCATCGAGAGGGCCCGAACCTAGGTAAACATTGTGTCCCTCGCCTCCTATTACCATCAGCCTTAGACGCACAGTTCGGGACCCCCTACCCGAGATCCGCCGGTTTTGACACCGACATTGGTGCTTTCATTGAGAGTTCCACTGTGACGTCACGATAAGGCTTGATGGCTCGTCTTGTTGTCAAGGACAACATTACCTCTGGGGGAGCCCTGGCTGTAGGCCAAACTCCCCGACTAGGCGGCTTCATCATGACCGCCCGTTCGGCCGTCGCGCCAACGATGACTTCTCGAGTCATCAAAAACAGCCTCCACGTCGGCTCGGGATTCACCGAGCAGATGGATCCAATGGAGCTCTCTTCCTTGAATGAGCTCTTGGATCACATCGCCGCCTTGGGAGTCGCTACGGACTATGATCGGATCGGGCTTAAACCCGACCAAAGGGAGATTAACTCTCCGCCGGTCACCCATCATATAGCGGTGGTGGAGGAGCAAGCGATTCTTCCTCTATTTTGAGGACAAACTATGTCTGGATTCCCGAGCTCTCCGAGCTGGATACCCGTCTACGGGAGGACATGGCCCAAGCTTCAAACCTAGAATCGGACAGCGGGCCAGAACTATGGGGCAACATTCTAGAGCCCGAACTGCCAAGCTCAGAAACTCCTCTGCCCCTGGGTCTCAGATCGGGTCAGGGTTTGGACCTAAATCTACCCACCCACCCTCACATAAGCGATCTTTCCCACATTACACAAGAGCCCCAAGAGACAGTACATCACTATTGGGCCAGATTCCTCCTTGTAATGAGCAAGGTCAAGGACTGTCGCGAGGAAGACGCAATTTCATTCTTTTGCAAAAATTGCACGGACAAGGGAATCCTCAACGCCATAAGTCGCCGTGACATAGTACACTTCGCTAACTTGGCGGCCATAGTACAGAAGTACTGTGCGATGGAAAGCACCTGGAAAACCCAAACAAAATTCTGGGATCCTCCGGCTCTCACTAAACCCTTCGTCCGAACTAAAAGGGTGTACTCTCGTAAGTCACCTGATCCAATTACAAAGAAACCAAAGCCCACTACAGGGCGTGGAACCGTATTGGAGGGATGGCTCAATGGACCATGGAAAATTCACAGTACACCGGATACCATGCCAACACATAGCCTTAGAGCATGTTGGATACTCCGGCAGGTGGCCAAGAGCGGCGAGGATCTCCTCATCAACAATACCATAGAGAACCATCCCGTGGAAAATAATAATACAGTACTGACAGTCTTCGAGACTTTCTCCTCAAATAATCATTGCAAGCGAGCACTCCGCAGCCTCGCCGAAGTCTTCCACGTTGCAACAATAAATCCATGGAACGACACGGCTATAACCTTCAATGCCAGTGACGAACCTCAATTCCGAACAGCCCGAGCACCAGTCGCTTTGGTCCTTAGTCCAATTGTGGACGGCTTCCGGCTTACTAAAGTGCTCATGGACGGTGGCAGCGGATTAAACCTCATCTATGAGGAGACTCTTAGCAAAATGGAAATAGACAAGAGCCGCATTGAGCAAAGCAGCACGACCTTCAGAGGAATAATCCCTAGTCGGGAGGCACGATGCGCTGGAAAAATCACACTAGATGTGGTATTCGGCACGCTGGAGAATTATAGGTCCGAAGAATTACATTCCAAGTGGCTCCGTTTAGTAGCGGATACCACACCCTTTTAGGGCGGGAGGCATTCACGATCTTCCAAGCTATACCCCATTACGGGTACATGAAGCTCAAGATGCCCGGGCCCAATGGAATCATCACTCTAGCTAGTGATCCGGACATAGCACTCCATGCCAAAAATAAAACCGCCGCACTGACCCTCGAGGCGTTATCCGAAGCCCTCACGGCCGAAGAATTAACTGCGCTGCGCTCCACAGTGGACAGGGACGACGTGATACTCGACAAAAGACCCAAGCCCACCTCTTTTAAACCAGCGGACGAAGCAGTCAAATTCCAGGTCCACCCAACGGACCCTACAAAAACAGCATCCATCGGGGCACAGCTGAACCCCACAACAGACGCTGCACTACGGGAGTTCTTGCGTGAGAATTGGGACATCTTCGCCTGGCATCCTTCAGACATGCTAGGAATCCCAAGCAGGCTGGCCGAGCATAGCCTAAACATTCTAAAGGGATTCAAGCCGGTCAAGAAGACTCTTCGGTGTTTCTCAGAGGCTAAGCGACAAGCCATGGGAGAAGAGCTAGCCAAGTTACTCGAGGCCGGATTCATTAGAGCAATAAAACACCCGGACTGGCTAGCAAACTTGGTGATGGTACCAAAGAAGGACAAATCCTGGCGCCTATGTGTCGATTTCGAGGACCTTAACAAGGCTTGCCCCAAGGATCCCTCCCCCCCGCATCGATCAAATTATCGACGCTACTGCAGGACACGACTCATTGTGTTTCCTCGACGCATACTCTGGATACCATCAAATCAAGATGGTGGAGTCCGATCAAGCCGCAATGACATTCATTACTCCATACGGCCCCTTCTGTTTTAACACCATGCCTTTTGGGCTCAAAAACGCCGGTGCAACCTATCAACGCATGATTCAGACATGCCTGGAAACACAAATCGACAAAACAGTGGAGGCATATATAGACGATGTGGTCATTAAAACCAGACACGTCGAATCCTTAATACACGACTTGAGGCTTATGTTCGACAATCTCCGAACATATGACATCAAGCTCAATCCGGAAAAATGCGTTTTCGGCGTGCCCGCCGGAAAGCTCTTGGGCTTCATCGTTTCCAATAGAGGAATTGAAGCAAATCCGGCTAAAATCCGAGCTCTCTCACAGTTGGCCATCCCAACAGATCTCAAGCAAATCCGGAAATTAACTGGATGCGTGGCCGCCTTAAGCCGCTTTATCTCCCGATTGGGAGAAAAGGCATTACCTCTTTATCGCCTTCTTCGGCGCACCAAACACTTCGAGTGGACGGATGCGGCCACGGCCGGATTGGAAGAAATAAAAGCCCTCTTGGCCAGCAACCCAATCTTGGCCGCGCCAAATATCGGCGAACCAATGCTGTTATATATAGCGGCAACACACCAGGTTGTAAGCGCAGTGCTCGTCGTCGAACGAGAGACGGACGGACATAAGTTCCCGCTTCAAAAGCCGGTATACTACGTATCCACTATCCTCACTCCATGCAAATCACGGTATCCACATTATGAAAAGATAGCATACGCGGTCTTCATGGCATCCCGAAAACTACCACACTACTTTCAAGAGTGTTCAATTACGGTGGCCTCTGAAGTACCACTCAACGACATAATAAATAACCGCGATGCCATGGGCCGGATTGCTAAATGGGCTATTGAGCTCCTCCCGTTCGACATAACATACAAAGCACGGCGAGCCATTAAGTTGCAAGTACTGGCTGATTTCGTCGCCGAATGGACAGAAGCCGAACTCCCTAAAGAGTACGGCGCGTACTCCAATTGGATCATGCACTTCGACGGCTCTAAGATGCTGGCTGGTCTGGGGGCAGGCGTCGTCCTGACATCCCCCACCGGAGATACAATCCAATGCATACTCCAAATATTATACACAGACTCCAACAATGCAGCAGAATATGAGGCCTTGTTGCATGGTCTCCGGATGGCAGTCTCCACGGGCATTCAATGCCTAGAGGTGCGTGGGGATTCGAACCTCACAATATCTCAAATAAATGGAGACTTTGACGCCAAGGACCCAAAAATGGCGGCTTACCGCAATGACGTCCTCAAAATGTCAGCTCGGTTCGAGGGGCTCGAATTCCACCATGTGGCCCGAGAAAACAATCAAGCGGCAGATATCCTCGCCCGCATCGGCGCTAAGCGCGACCCTGTCCCACCTAATATCTTCTTGGAAAGGCTGTTTAAGCCATCCGTGGTGTGGGAAGGGGAGACCGGCAACAACAGTCCGGATCCGGCCACAACACCAGATCCCGAGCACTCTGACGTAATCGGAGGCTCCGCCACCGAAATAACACCTTCGGCCCACGTGATTATGGCTGTCATCGCCCCGTGGACAAAACCCTTCTTGGCTTACCTAAATAGGCAAGAACCCCCTGAGGACCCAAACGAGGCACATTGCATTGTGCGGCGGTCTAAAGCCTACAAGGTCCACGAGGGAGAGCTTTATAAGAAAAGCGCTACCGGAGTACTTCAAATGTGCATCTCCGAAGAGGAAGGACGACAACTTTTGGCAGAAATTCATGCTGGACTCGGCGGCCATCACGCCGCAGCTCGGGCCCTTGTAAGCAAGGCATTCCATACAGGTTTCTACTGGCCGACAGCCCGAGCAGACGCACAGGACCTCGTCCAACATTGCATCGGTTGCCAGCCTTTTGCAAACCAAAGCCATATGCCACCTACCGCTCTCCAAACAATCCCCATTACTTGGCCCTTTGCAGTCCGGGGGCTTGATATGGTCGGACCCCTTAAAGGAGGAATCCATAAGAAAAAGTACCTATTGGTCATGGTGGATAAATTCACCAAATGGATAGAAGCCAAACCAGTTAAAACGGCCGAGTCCGGACCAGTGATAGACTTCATATCCGGGGTTGTACACCGTTATGGTATCCCCCACAACATCATAATCGATAACGGCTCGAACTTTACAGCTGACGAGGTAAAAACTTGGTGCAGCAACATGGGCATTAAGCTCAATTATGCCTCCGTCTATCACCCCCAAACAAAGTCAAGTCGAATGAGAAAATGGTCTTATTATGAGCAGCATTAAACCCAGATTAGTGTGATCCTTGAAGGAATCAGATACGCACTGGGTTGAGGAGCTCGACTCCGTACTATGGGGGCTAAGGACCACGCCGAATCGCACTACCGGATACACACCGTTTTTTATGGTGTACGGCGCAGAGGCGGTACTGCCCTGCGACATCATTCATGACTCACCTCGAGTGCGCATGTACAAAGAGAAAGAAGCCAAGCTCGATCGGCAGGACAGTTTAGACGCCCTGGAGGAGGAGCGTGACGTTGCAAAAGCCCGCTCCGCATTCTATCAGCAATAGGCTCGACGGTATCAAAGCAGAGAAGTACGGGCCAAAACTTATAACGTTGGCGAACTCGTTCTACGCCTACCAGAGAAGAAAAAGGACGAGCTCAAGCCCAAATGAGAAGGTCCCTTCATCATTGACAAAGTTCTAACCGGTGGAGCGTACTGTCTGCGAGATGCATCGGACAATCGACTCGAGCCAAACCCATGGAACGCGGCCGGACTTCGAAGATTCTACGCCTAGTGCCGGACTCTGTGTTCATCTCCTTACCTCCGCCTTTATATACATATATATATATATATCCGCTATTTGTCTTTCTTTCTTTCTTCCCTTTTTCTTCACGGCCTTAAAAGGTTAAAATGTATCTTGACTACACAATCTTGACGCGCCATGCGTGCTCATTATACCTGGGGGCTTCTTATACAGAAGCTTAATATAATTATGTTCCGGGCTCTATGCCCCCTGCACATGTGTTACTTTTCCACATGTACCTTTTCTTTGCCATTATATGCATCGATATGACTTAAGTTTTGGCCAAGTTGGGTTGCCTGGCTCTTGTGTTTATGCCCTGCGTTCCCGTTAATTCGGCTAGGGCATAAGGGAAGCACCTCTGCGATTGTTACTGCCGGGTCAGCCGGATGTGTACTCATACGTCTCCAACGAATCTATAATTTTTGATTGTTCCATGCTATTATATTATCAACCTTGGATGTTTTATATGCATTTATATGGTATTTTATATGATTTTTGGGACTAACCTATTAACCAGAGCCCAGTGCCAATTTCTATTTTCCCCTTGTTTAAGTGTTTCGCAGAAAAGGAATATCAAACGAAGTCCAAATGGAATGAAACCTTCGGAAAAGTTATTTTTGGAAAGAAAGCAATACAGGAGACTTGGAGTGCACGTCAGGGGATCAACGAGGAGAGCACGAGGCAGGGGCACACCCTTGCTACGTCTTGAGCTTGCGTTGGTTTTCCCCGAAGAGGAAGGGATGATGCAGCAGAGTAGCGTAAGTATTTCCCTTAGTTTTGGAGAACCAAGGTATCAATCCAGTAGGAGGCCACGCGCAAGTCCCTTGTACCTACACAACACAAAGAGATCAACGCAACCAACGCGATTAGGGGTTGTCAATCCCTTCACGGTCACTTACGGAAGTGAGGTTCGATAGATAATATTTTTGGTATTTTTGATATAAAGATGCAAAGTGAAAAGTAAAAGGCAAAGTAAAAACAAAACAAGATTAAAGTGATGGAGATTGATATGATGAGAATAGACCCGGGGGCCATAGGCTTCACTAGTGGCTTCTCTCGAGAGCATAAGTTTTCTACGGTGGGTGAACAAATTACTGTTGAGCAATTGACAGAATTGAGCATAGTTATGAGAATATCTAGGCATGATCATGTATATAGGCATCACATCCGTGACAAGTAGATCGAAACGATTCTGCATCTACTACTATTACTCCACTCATCGACCGCTATCCAGCATGCATCTAGAGTATTAAGTTAAAAGCAGAGTAACGCTTTAAGCAAGATGGCATGATGTAGAGAGATAAATTCATGCAATATGAAATAAACCCCATCTTGTTATCCTCGATGGCAACGATATAATACGTGTCTAGCTGCCCCTTCTATCACTGGGAAAGAACACCGCAAGATCGAACCCAAAGCTAAGCACTTCTCCCATGGCAAGAACTACCAATCTAGTTGGCCAAACCAAACGGATAATTCGAAGAGACTTGCAAAGATAACCAATCATACATAAAAGAATTCAGAGAAGATTCAAATATTGTTCATAGATAGACTTGATCATAAACCCACAATTCATCGGTCTCAACAAACACACCGCAAAATAAGAAGATTACATCGAATAGATCTCCACAAGAGAGGGGGAGAACATTGTATTGAGATCCAAAAATAGAGAAGAAGCCATCTAGCTACTAACTATGGACCCGAAGGTCTGAGGTAAACTACTCACACTTCATCGGAGAGGCTAGGATGATGCAGAAGCCCTCCGTGATGACGGCCCTCTTCCGGCGGAGCTCCGGAACAGGCCCCAAGACGGGATCTCATGGATACAGAAAGTTGCGGCGGTGGAATTAGGTTTTTGGCTCCTGTTCTGATCGTTTGGGGGTACGTGTGTATATATAGGAGGAAGAAGTACGCCGGAGGAGCAACGAGGGGCCCACGAGGTAGGGGGCGCGCCCTAGGGGGGGCGCCCCCCACCCTCGTGACCGCCTCTTTTGTTCCTTGGAGCAGGGTCCAAGTCTCCTGGATCACGTTCGGTGAGAAAATCACGTTCCCGAAGATTTTATTCCGTTTGGACTCCGTCTGATATTCTATTTCTTCGAAACACTGAAATAGGCAAAAAACAACAATTCTGGGCTGGGCCTCCGGTTAATAGGTTAGTCCCGAAAATAATATAAAAGTGGAAAATAAAGCCCAATATAGTCCAAACAGTAGATAATATAGCATGGAGCAATCAAACATTATAGATACGTTGGAGACATATCAGGCATCCCCAAGTTTAATTCTTGCTCGTCCTCGAGTAGGTAAATGATAAAAAGAGAATTTTTGATGCGGAGTGCTACTTTGCATAATTTCAATGCAAAATTTCTTAATTGTGGTATGGATATTCAGATTATAAAGATTCAAGACAAAAGTTCATATTGACATAAAGAATAATAACACTTCAAGCATACTAATAAAGTAATTATGTCTTCTCAAAATAACATGGCCAAAGAAAATTATCCCTACAAAATCATATAGTCTGGCTATGCTCTATCTTCACCACACAAAGTATTTAAATCATGCACAACCCTGATGACAAGCCAAGCAATTGTTTCATACTCTAACTTTTTCAAAACTTTTTCAATCTTCACGCAATACATGAGCGTGAGCCATGGACATAGCACTATGTGGAATAGAATGGTGGTTGTGGAGAATACAAAAAGAGGGCAAGATAGTCTCACATCAACTAGGCGTATCAACGGGCTATGGAGATGCCCATCAATAGATATCAATGTGAGTGAGTAGGGATTGCCATGCAACGGATGCACTAGAGCTATAAGTATATGAAAGCTCATCAAAAGAAACTAAGTGGTTGTGCATCCAACTCGCTTGCTCACGAAGACCTAGGGCAATTTGAGGAAGCCCATCATTGGAATACGTAAGCCAAGTTCTATAATGAAAAATTCCCACTAGTATATGAAAGTGACATAACGAGGGACTCTCTATCATGAAGATCATGGTGCTACTTTGAAGCACAAGTGTGGTAAAAGGATAGTAACATTGTCCCTTCTCTCTTTTTCTCTCATTTTTTTATTTGGGCCTTTTCTCCTTTTTTTATGGCCTCTTTTTTTTGTCCGGAGTCTCATCCCGACTTATGGGGGAATCATAGTCTCCATCATCCTTTCCTCACTTGGGACAATGCTCTAGAAAATGATGATCATCACACTTTTATTTTTCTTACAACTCAACAATTACAACTCGATACTTAGAACAAATATGACTCAATATGAATGCCTCCGGCGGTGTACCGGGATATGCAATGAATCAAGAGTGACATGTATGAAAGAATTATGAATGGTGGCTTTGCCACAAATACGATGTCAACTACATGATCATGCTAGCTATATGACAATGATGGAGCGTGTCATAATAAACGGAACGGTGGAAAGTTGCATGGCAATATATCTCGGAATGGCTATGGAAATGCCATGATAGGTAGGTATGGTGGCTGTTTTGAGGAAGGTATATGGTGGGTGTATGATACCGGCGAAAGGTGCGCGGTATTAGAGAGGCTAGCAATGGTGGAAGGATGGGAAAAAGTGCATATAATCCATGGACTCAACATTAGTCATAAAGAACTCATATACTTATTGCAAAAATCTAGAAGTTATCAAAGCAAAGTATTACGCGCATGCTCCTAGGGGGATAGATTGGTAGGAAAAGACCATCGCTCGTCCCCGACCGCCACTCATAAGGAAGACAATCAATAAATAAATTATGCTCCGACTTCATCACATAACGGTTCACCATACGTGCATGCTACGGGAATCACAAACTTTAACACAAGTATTCTTTAAATTCACAACTACTAAACTAGCATAACTCTAATATTATCACCTCCATATCTCAAAACAATTATCATGCTTCAATCTTCTCTTAGTATTCAACGCACTCAAAAGAAAATTTCACATATCTTGAACACCAAGCATATTTATATTAAGCAAATTACGATGCTATTAAGACTCTCAAAATAATTTAAGTGAGGCATGAGAGATCAATATTTTTTTAAAACAAACCACCACCGTGCTCTAAAAGATCTAAGTGAAGCACATAGAGCAAAATTATAACGCTCAAAAGATATAAGTGAAGTGCATAGAGCAAAACTACATAGCTCAAAAGATTTAAGTGAAGCACATAGAGTATTCTATCAAATTTTAATTCATAGATGACTCTCTAAAAATGTGTGTACAGCAAGGATGATTGTGGCACACTAACAAACAAAGACACAAATAATACAAGACGCTCCAAGCAAAACACATATCATGTTGGTGAATAAAAATATAGCTCCAAGTAAATTACCGATGGAAGTGGACGAAAGAGGGGATGCCTTCCGGGGCATCCCCAAGCTTTGATTTTTTGGTGTCCTTGGATTATCTTGGGGGTGCCATGGGCATCCCCAAGCTTAGGCTCTTTCCACTCCTTGTTCCATAATCCATCAAAAGAACTCACCTAAAACTTGAAAACTTCACAACACAAAACTCAATAGAAATCTCGTGAGCTCTGTTAGAGAAAGAAAACAAAAGACCACTTCAAGGTACTGTAATGAACTCATTCTTTATTTATTTTGGTGTTAAACCTATTGTATTCCAACTTCTCTATGGATTATACACTATTTTACTAACCATAGATTCATCAAAATAAGCAAACAACACACGAAAAACAGAATCTGTCAAAAACAGAACAGTCTGTAGTAATCTGTAACTAACGCAAACTTCTGGAACTCCAAAAAATCTACCAAAATTATACGACCTAGATAATTTGTTTATTGATCAGAAGCAATTGGAATCAGTATTTTATCACGTTCTGATGATTTTTAGTAATTCGGGCACTGAACGCAAAGTTTCTGGAAATTATAGCAAGATCAAATAATTATCATCCAAGAAGATCCAATAGGTCTAGCTTGGCACAAACACTAATTAAAACACAAAACCACATCCAAACAGAGGGTAGATGGGTTATTTATTACTAAACAGGAGAAAAACACAAAACAAAAAATAAAATTGGGTTGCCTCCCAACAAGCGCTATCGTTTAACGCCCCTAGCTAGGCATAAAAGCGAGGATAGATCTAGGTATTGCCATCTTTGGAAGGCAATCCATAAGTGGCTCTCATGATGGTTTCATATGGAAATTTTATTTTTCTTTCTTGGAAAGTGTTACATGCCCTTTTTTAATGGAAATTGGAATCTAATATTCCCTTCCTTCATATCAATAATCGCACCAACCGTTCTAAGGAAAGGTCTACCAAGAATAATAGGGCAAGAAGGATTGCAATCTATATCAAGAACAATGAAATCTATGGGCACATAATTCCTATTTGCAACAATAAGAACATCATTAATTCTTCCAATAGGTTTCTTAATAGTGGAATCCGCAAGATGCAAGTTTAGAGAGCAATCATCAAGATCGCGGAAATCTAGCAAATCACACAAAGTTTTGGGGATAGTGGAGACACTAGCACCCAAATCACACAAAGCATAAAACTCATGATCTTTAATTTTAATTTTGATAGTTGGTTCCCACTCATCATAGAGTTTTCTAGGTATAGAGACTTTCAACTCAAGTTTTTCTTCATAAGATTGCATCAAGGCATCAACAATATGTTCGGTGAAGGCTTTCTTTTGACTATAAGCATGCGGAGAATTTAGCACGGATTGCAACAAGGAAATACAATCAATCAAAGAGCAACTTTCATAATTAAATTCCTTGAAATCCAATATAGTGGGTTTAGCAACATCTAAATTTTTATTTCTTTCAATCCCACTTTCGTCAATTTCATTATAAAGATCTAAATACTCTGAATTTTTGGAACGCCTTCTAGGTAAAGGAAGATCATATTCAGTTTCATCAAGATTCGTATTGCAAAACAAAGATTTGATAGGGGACACATCAATAACTTTTAGATCTTCATCTTGATTTTCATAAGAATTAGAAGAACACGCTTTAATAAAGGCATCTTTGGAAGCACGCATCCTAGCGGTTCTTTCTTTACACTCGTCAATTGAAATTATCATGGCTTTTAGAGACTCATTAATATCATGCTTAGGTGGAATAGATCTAAGTTTCAAAGCATCAACATCAAGAGCAATTCTATCAACGTTCCTAGCCAAATCATCAATCTTAAGCAAATTTTCTTCAATCATAGCATTAAAATTCTTTGGCGAAGAAATAAATTATTTAATATTAGATTCAAAATCAGAGGGAGAGTTGTTGTAGGAATTCCCATAATTATTAGAAGGATTACTAGGATAAGGCCTAGGAT
Source organism: Triticum urartu (assembly GCF_003073215.2). Lineage (NCBI taxonomy): Eukaryota > Viridiplantae > Streptophyta > Magnoliopsida > Poales > Poaceae > Triticum > Triticum urartu. The sequence continues at coordinate 408,149,106 of NC_053026.1, forward strand.
TAAAATTCCCTCTATAAGCGTTGTTACCAAAATTATTCCTACCAACAAAATTCACATCCATAGATTCATTGTTATTCTCAATCAAGGTAGACAAAGGCATATCATTAGGATCAGAAGAAACACTCTTAGTAGCAAATAATTTCATAAGTTCATCCATATTTCCACTCAAAACATTGATTTCTTCTATCGCATGCACTTTTTTATTAGAAGATCTTTCAGTATGCCATTGAGAATAATTAACCATAATATTATCTAGGAGTTTAGTAGCATCTCCTAAAGTGATTTCCATAAAAGTGCCTCCCGCGGCCGAATCTAAAAGATTTCTAGAAGCAAAATTCAATCCGGCATAAAATTTTTGTATAATCATCCACAAATTCAAACCATGAGTAGGGCAATTACGTATCATTAATTTCATTCCCTCCCAAGCTTGTGCAACATGTTCATGATCAAGTTGCTTAAAATTCATAATATCGTTTCTAAGAGAGATGATCTTAGCGGGAGGCAAATACTTAGAGATAAAAGCATCTTTGCACTTGTTCCAAGAATCAATACTATTTTTAGGCAAAGACGAAAACCAAGCTTTAGCATGATCTCTAAGCGAAAAAGGAAATAGCTTCAATTTAACGACATCATTATCGACATCTTTTTTCTTTTGCATATCACATAAATCAACGAAGCTATTCAGATGAATAGCGACATCTTCACTAGGAAGGCCGGCGAATTGATCTTTCATAACAAGATTCAACAAAGCAGTATTGATTTCACAAGATTCAGTATTAGCAAGAGGAGCAACTGGAGTGCTAAGAAAATCATTATTGTTGGTATTGGTGAAGTCACACAATTTGGTAGTATCTTGAGCCATCGCGACAAACAAGCAATCTAACACACGAGCAAACAAAAGCAAATGGGCAAAAAGAGGCAAATAGAGAGGGAGGATAGGGAGAGAGAGGGCGAATAGAACGGCAAGGGTGAATTGGGGGGAGAGGAAAATGAGAGGCAAATGGAAAATAATGAAATGCGGGAGATAGGGATTGTGATGGGTACTTGGTATGTTGACTTTTTGCGTAGACTCCCCGGCAACGGCGCCAGAAATGGCTCGTTGTCGGGAGTCAAATCTTGACTTGCGCGAACCTCCCCGGCAACGGCGCCAGAAATCCTTCTTGCTACGTCTTGAGCTTGCGTTGGTTTTCCCCGAAGAGGAAGGGATGATGCAGCAGAGTAGCGTAAGTATTTCCCTCAGTTTTTGAGAACCAAGGTATCAATCCAGTAGGAGGCCACGCGCAAGTCCCTTGTACCTACACAACACAAAGAGCTCAACGCAACCAACACGATTAGGGGTTGTCAATCCCTTCACGGTCACTTACGGAAGTGAGATCCGATAGATAATATTTTTCGTATTTTTGATATAAAGATGCAAAGTGAAAAGTAAAAGGCAAAGTAAAGACAAAACAAGATTAAAGTGATGGAGATTGATATGATGAGAATAGACCCGGGGGTCATAGGCTTCACTAGTGGCTTCTCTCGAGAGCATAAGTTTTCTACGGTGGGTGAACAAATTACTGTTGAGCAATTGACAGAATTGAGCATAGTTATGAGAATATCTAGGCATGATCATGTATATAGGCATCACGTCCGTGACAAGTAGATCGAAACGATTCTGCATCTACTACTATTACTCCACTCATCGACCGCTATCCTGCATGCATCTAGAGTATTAAGTTAAAAACAGAGTAACGCTTTAAGCAAGATGACATGATGTAGAGAGATAAATTCATGCAATATGAAATAAACCCCATCTTGTTATCCTCGATGGCAACGATACAATACGTATCTTGCTGCCCCTTCTGTCACTGGGAAAGAACACCACAAGATCGAACCCAAAGCTAAGCACTTCTCCCATGGCAAGAACTACCAATCTAGGGCCAAACCAAACGGATAATTCGAAGAGACTTGCAAAGATAACCAATCATACATAAAAGAATTCAGAGAAGATTCAAATATTGTTCATAGATAGACTTGATCATAAACCCACAATTCATCGGTCTCAACAAACACACCGCAAAAGAAGAAGATTACATCGAATAGATCTCCACAAGAGAGGGGGAGAACATTGTATTGAGATCCAAAAATAGAGAAGAAGCCATCTAGCTACTAACTATGGACCCGAAGGTCTGAGGTAAACTACTCACACTTCATCGGAGAGGCTAGGATGATGTAGAAGCCCTCCGTGATGACGGCCTTATTCCGCGGAGCTCCGGAACAGGCCCCAAGACGGGATCTCGTGGATACAGAAAGTTGCGGCGGTGGAATTAGGTTTTTGGCTCCTGTTCTGATCGTCTGGGGTACGTGTGTATATATAGGAGGAAGAAGTACGCCGGAGGAGCAACGAGGGGCCCACGAGGCAGGGGGCGTGCCCTAGGGGGGGCGCCCCCCACCCTCGTGACCGCCTCTTTTGTTCCTTGGAGCAGGGTCCAAGTCTCCTGGATCACGTTCGGTGAGAAAATCATGTTCCCGAAGATTTTATTCCGTTTGGACTCCATCTGATATTCTGTTTCTTCGAAACACTGAAATAGGCAAAAAAAGCAGCAATTCTGGGCTGGGCCTCCGGTTAATAGGTTAGTCCCAAAAATAATATAAAAGTGGAAAATAAAGCCCAATATAGTCCAAAACAGTAGATAATATAGCATGGAGCAATCAAAAATTATAGATACGTTGGAGACGTACCCCTCCACCCTTGTGGGCCCCTCGTGGCTCCCCTGATGTATTTCTTCCACCTATATATATCCATATACCCTAAAAACTTCGGGAGCACAATATATTGGGAGTTCCGCCGCCAGAAGCCTCCGTAGCCACCGAAAACCAATCTAGACGCGTTCCGGCACCCTGCCGGAGGGGGAATCCCTCTTCGGTGGCCATCTTCATCATCCCTGTGCTCTCCATGATGAGGAGGGAGTAGTTCTCCCTCGGGCTGAGGGTATGTACCAGTAGCTATGTGTTTGATCTCTCTCTCTCTCTCTCGTGTTCTTGAGGTGGTACGGTCTTGATGTATCGCGAGCTTTGCTATTATAGTTGGATCTTATGATGTTTCTCCCCCTCTACTCTCTTGTAATGGATTGAGTTTTCCCTTTGAAGTTATCTTATCGGATTGAGTCTTTAAGGATTTGAGAACACTTGATGCATGTCTTGCGTGGGATACCTGTGGTGACAATGGGGTATTCTATTGATCCACTTGATGTATGTTTTGGTGATCAACTTGCGGGTTCCGCCCATGAACCTATGCATAGGGGTTGGCACACGTTTTCGTCTTGACTCTCCGGTACAAACTTTGGGGCACTCTTTGAAGTACTTTGTGTTGGTTTGAATAGATGAATCTGAGATTGTGTGATGCATATCGTATAATCATACCCACGGATACTTGAGGTGACATTGGAGTATCTAGGTGACATTAGGGTTTTGGTTGATTTGTGTCTTAAGGTGTTATTCTAGTACGAACTCTATGATAGATCGAACAGAAAGAATAGCTTCATGTTATTTTACTATGGACTCTTGAATAGATCGATCAGAAAGGATAACTTTGAGGTGGTTTCGTACCCTACATAATCTCTTCGTTTGTTCTCCGCTATTAGTGACTTTGGAGTGACTCTTTGTTGCATGTTGAGGGATAGTTATATGATCCAATTATGTTATTATTGTTCAGAGAACTTGCACTAGTGAAAGTATGAACCCTAGGCCTTGTTTCAACGCATTGCAATACCGTTTGTGCTCACTTTTATCATTTGTTACCTTGCTGTTTTTATATTTTCAGATTACAAAAACCTTTATCTACCATCCATATACCAGTTGTATCACCATCTCTTCGCCAAACTAGTGCACCTATACAATTTACCATTGTATTGGGTGTGTTGGGGACACAAGAGACTCTTTGTTATTTGGTTGCAGGGTTGCTTGAGAGAGACCATCTTCATCCTACGCCTCCTACGGATTGATAAACCTTAGGTCATCCACTTGAGGGAAATTTGCTACTGTCCTACAAACCTATGTACTTGGAGGCCCAACAACGTCTACAAGAAGAAGGTTGTGTAGTGGACATCATGTACCTCAGACTGGGTGAAGCCGAAAGCTAGCGTTCTTAAGGGAATATTCGGTCGGTGAACAAAAGATGACTTTTACTTATAGCAATACATGCCCCCAGATATTTATATCCTGCGTCTCTTTTCGCAGTTCGGACATGCACATTAATGCATGCATACCCAGGGAAAGGAACCCTTAACGGAACTATTCTCCCTGGAAGATGTTTCTTACTATCCATGTAATACAACGTAGGTAGTTGGGTACTTGTCTGTTCAAGCACTTATGACCCCTACGCCTGGTTTCCACGCGTACCCCGGTTTTTACACAACCGAGCGGGTATTCGGATACACTCCGGACTGTCGAGTCCGGAGGTCGAAGCGAAAAGGTCCGCCATGACAAATGATTTACAATCCAGCTAGGGACAATATATGTCACTTGAAGTACACAGTCACTTAGATTGACTAAATTCTTCTTCTATACCATCCAACAGGTTGTCTAGCCCACAATCCTGTTGGGAATACTTTGTGGCTAATTTTACCTGGTCATACACCAGACTAACGGGGATCTCTTTCCCATCAGACCCCACAGGTCCGACCTCAGCCATGTGGTTCGGGTCAGCCTTGGTATATCGCATCTTCACCATGGCCCAGGATTCCCTTGCACCTTGTCGGCATGCAGATATCTTCCATAATCGGAAGCGCCGCCGCGCTCCCTTGAGCATCTCTACGAGGTCCCCCACTCCTCCTGGCAGGGAGGCGGATGGCCACAAGGCCTGGCCAATGCCCTGCATCACCTGCCGAACTTGTTTGTGCAGTTGTGAGAGCTCTGGCAGAAGATTCCCCGCAGACCCGGGCATCTCCTCTTCGGGAGGACCCGTCAGCATACCTACAGATATAACTCTATTAGCCGGTTTCTTCACCGAACTCTATAGAAGTTCGTTCAAGAACTTACTAAAAATGTCGCGTCGAAGCTCCTTATTCTCCTTTACGGAGTCAGCTAGCTGGGCCCGAACATCTTTTAGTTCAACGCCCAGCCGGATATTGGCATCTTGGAGATTGTTTTTCTCCTGCCTAACCCGCGTAAGCACGCGCTCGCCAGCCTCTAGCTGTCGTTGAGCATGTTTCTCATCCCCTCGCACGACCATCAGATTCACTCCGGGATCATCTGCAGAATCTATTGTTAGATTTGCATGCATGCCGAATACTAACTGGTACATGTCATTTCATTCTTTTCGATCAGAACAAGTGTTACCAGATGGGGCCTTCTTGGACTCCTTCATTTCGGCAACTGCAGCCCGTAGTTGGGCTTTGCACTCCTCCAGCTCTTGAGACAACTGGGTATTCTTCTCCATAAGAACCTACGCATATAATGATCCTTAAATCAGTTGTGCCAACTGCTTCAAGTCTCAGGGGCTACTGATATACATAATTATCAGATTTTCTTACCCGTATATCCTTTACATACTGGTCCGTGGCTCTGGCAAGACCATTTTTAGCAGCTCAGATGTACGCGTCTCCCGAGTTGAAGGCATCGGATGCCTCTTCAGAGAAACCAGGGTCGCGGAGTACAGCCCGACGACGCCTGTGATTCATGGCACTCTCCACTTCGGAATTCGTAGCGGACAGCCTATCCGCATCCTCTATAGGAGGAACATCTGGTGTTGCCCCCACGTTAGCATCTGCCCCTAAGACCGGCTCTGGAGTCCGACTGGTGGAGGCATGGCCGGCAGGCTCTCCGGACATGGTCCGACGAGCATTTTTTTTGCCAGGAACCATGGACGTTATTATATTTTAAAGACGACAACCACGGAGCAGGGTTCTTTTTCATACCTCTGCGACGGTGTCTCAGTCCTGACCGCCTTCCTTTTAAGCCTACTCGTCTTCGGTGCTCCTCATTAGTGAGTCACCACGGGTTCGGCATGGCGTCCCGAGGGCCTTCCCTGTAAGACACCATATGTGTGCGGTGGGTGAAGTGCAAAAAAGGGATCCTTCTCGAAAGTTGGGACTCCAGTTTTACTTACATGCGATGCAGGGAGCAGGCCAGGATAATCGGCTATGATGGCTACCAAGGCACCGTCGCAGCTTAACTGATAGAACGTCCTATCGATAAGCTCCACAAATATGTCCGGATCTTCTTCGAGTCCGGGTTCGAGGTCCCGGTCAGGGTCCTCTGGTTGTGGAGACGGGCTGTGGACCTCCCTCACAGCTTTTCGCGGTTCCTGCTATGAAATAGCAAGGTAAATATTTATGATGAAGAATGCGGGAAGGTCTGGAGTAAAAGGTGGCAGCTCACCTAGTTTGGGGGGTTGTACATGGAGAATCCATCCCGTGGCTTAATGCAGATGAACTCCTCTTCCTCTCCTTTGTATAAATCGGACAGTATTTTTGCTAGAGCAGCGGCGGAGTCCGGACCTTTACAGCCGTCGCGGGTGGCATCGTCTTCTCCATTGAAGTGCCACATGGGTTTCCCCCGATACTGAAGCGGCTGCACCCCCCGCATTATACATATTGACATAACCTCGATTATTGTCAGTCCTGATTTGGCCATCATTTTTATCCTGCCCATCAGGTAAAGGACCTCTCTGTTATCTTCCTCCTGGGGGCTCCAAGGGCACCAGCTGCGGCGTTTCTTCAAAGGGGCATTATTAAACTCAGGGAGGCCCATCCGAATAGGGTCCGGAAGGGGGACGCCCTCCATATAAAACCACTCCGAAGGCCAGTCTTTGGATGTCTTATTCGGAGTACCAGACAGGTATCCGGTCCTGGCAATGCGGCATATTTCGGCTCTGCCCACTTGATATATTGACCCCTCCTGTGTACGGGGTACGAGGCAGAATAGCCTCTTCCATAGCTCGAAATGAGCTTCGCAGCCCAGAAACAGCTCGCAAAAGGCGACGTAGCCGGCGATGTGTAATATGGAGGCAGGAGTAAAGTTATGCAGCTGGAGGCCGTAGAACTCCAGGAGCCCGCGGAGGAACGGATGGATTGGAAATCCGAGTCCCCTCAATAAGTAAGGGACAAGGCATACCCGCTCCCCCATGGATGGGTTGGGAAAGCTCTCCGCCTGCTCCCCGCCATTATAAGTGGCTAGTCCGGCTCGGACGGGGACCATATACGCAGGAGGGAGAAACCCCTGGGTCTGTAACTCTACTAATTGGCTGTGGGGGACGGAACACTTCTCCCAATTGCCTGGCTTAGTGCTACGGGAGCGAGAGGAGGAGCTGCGATGGCCGGCCATGATGGGATGGACTTTCCCGGGCGCGCTCCGATGGATACTCGCTGCGGGAGGATGATGTGATCTGGATCTGAGGATCCCCGACTCTTTAAATAGACGATTTACTCACATGGTTAGGGTGGCAAATGTAAAAATGCCCTGACTTCTCGCATTCTCTCGACACGTGAAAGATAGCCATTATTAAAGCACAAAAGCCAAGGAGTGCAACATTCATGGGAAGCCAGACACTACTCGTTACGACTGGTACTCAGGATTTGGAGAAGAACCCGCCTTGCAATATCGAAGACAATCTGCGCGCTGGACTCATCGTCATTGAAGCCTGGTTCAGGGCTACTGAGGGAGTCTTGGATTAGGGGGTCCTCGGACAGCCGGACTATATACTTTGGCCGGATTGTTGGACTGTGAAGATACAATATTGAAGACTTCATCCCATGTCCGGGTGGGACTCTCCTTTGCGTGGAAGGCAAGCTTGGTAATTCGGATATGTAGATCTCCTCCCTTGTAACTGACTCTGTGTAACCCTAGACCCCTCCGGTGTCTATATAAACCGAAGGGTTTAGTCCGTAGGACAACAACAATCATAATCATAGGCTAGCTTATAGGGTTTAGCCTCTACGATCTCGTGGTAGATCAACTCTTGTAATACTCATATCAACAAGATTAATCAAGCAGGAAGTAGGGTATTACCTCCATCGAGAGGGCCCGAACCTGGGTAAACATTGTGTCCCCCACCTCCTGTTACCATTAGCCTTAGACGCACAGTTCGGGACCCCCTACCCGAGATCCGCCGGTTTTGACACTGACAATGAACTCCGTGATCATTATGTGATTGGTGTCGAGTCCATGTTCCACCATCTCCTGGCACTTGAAAACTTGTTGCTCCATTGCTTCGAGTCTTGTCTCCACACTTCCGGTCCTCCTTGGTCCCTCAACATCACGGATGTGCAGCAACCCCTCACTCATCTCTATGGTTTGAGGGTGTTGCAGCACCTCCGGGAGGCAGGGGTTGATGACCTTCTCGAAGAACTTGTCCTTGGGGGCACTTGAAGATGCCATGGCGATCTAGATCTGTCAGAAAAACAACTCGAAACAAAGACAGAAGATATTTGCGTGATACGGTGGTCAAAACATTCGGGAGATTATATAATGAATTTTTACCGACCAAAAGAAGTATCGTGCAAGAAAACAGAGCCCGGAGAGCACACGAGGTGCCCACGAGGTAGGGGGTGCGCCCAGGGGGTAGGGCACGCCCTCCACCCTCGTGGATGCCTCGTGTCCTTCCCAGACTACTTCTTATTTTCATATTTTCTTAAATATTCTAAAACAGAGAAAAATTGCTATTAGAATTGTTTTGGAGTCGGTTTACTTACCGTACCACATACCTCTTCCTTTCAGAGTCTGAAACGTTCTGGAAAGTGTCCTTTATGTATTCCTCCGGGGTTACGGTTTCAATAACATTAGTTTCAACATTTATAGGATTACCTGAGATATAATGTTTGATTCTTTGACCGTTCACCACCCTCAAATTTGTGCCTTCGAAGTTGTTGATTTTTATAGCACCGGAATGATAGACCTCCTCAATGACGTAAGGGCCTTTCCATTTAGAAAGGAGTTTGCCTGCAAAAAATCTTAAACGAGAGTTGTATAACAATACATAATCACCTACATTAAACTCGCATTTTTGTATCCTTTTGTCATGCCATCTTTTAACTTTTTCTTTAAACAGTTTTGCATTCTCATAGGCCTGGGTTCTCCATTCATCAAGTGAGCTAATGTTAAAAAGCCTCTTCTCACCAGCAAGTTTGAAATCATAATTGAGCTCTTTAATGGCCCAATATGCCTTATGTTCTAGTTCAAGAGGTAAGTGACATGCTTTACCATAAACCATTTTATATGGAGACATACCCATAGGATTTTTATATGCAGTTCTAGAAGCCCATAATGCATCATCAAGTTTCTTGGACCAATTCTTTCTAGATCTATTAACAGTATTTTGCAAAATCAGTTTAAGCTCTCTATTACTCAATTCTACTTGAACACTAGACTTTGGATGATATGGAGATGCAATTCTATGATTAACATCATACTTAGCAAGCATTTTACGGAAAGCACCATGAATAAAATGTGAACCACCATCAATCATTAAATATCTAGGGACTCCAAACCTCGGAAAAATAACTTCTTTAAGCATCTTAATAGAGGTGTTATGATCAGCACTACTAGTTGGAATAGCTTCTACCCACTTAGTAACGTAATCAACATCAACTAAAATATGTGTATACCCATTGAAGGAAGAAAACGGTCCCATATAATCAAAGCCCCAAACATCAAATGGTTCAATAACAAGTGAATAATTCATAGGCATTTCTTGACGTCTACTAATATTACCAATTCTTTGACATTCATCACAAGACAAGACAAACTTGCGGGCATCCTTGAAGAGAGTAGGCCAATAAAAACCGGATTGCAATACCTTATGTGCAGTTCTATCTCCAGCATGGTGTCCTCCATAAGCCTCAGAGTGACACTTGCGTAGGATCTGTTCCTGTTCATGCTTAGGTACACAACGTCTAATAACACCATCTAATCCTTCTTTATAAAGGTGTGGGTCATCCCAAAAGTAATGTCTTAAATCATAGAAGAACTTTTTCTTTTGCTGGTATGTGAAACTAGGTGGTATAAATTTAGCAACAATGTAATTAGCATACCATGGAGCAGTACGAGAAGCATTTATGACAGCTAATTGTTCACCAGGAAAGCTATCGTCAATAGGTAGTGGGTCATCAAGAACATTCTCTAACCTAGACAAGTTGTCTGCAACGGGGTTCTCAGCTCCCTTTCTATCAGTAATATGCAAATCAAATTCTTGAAGCAAGAGAACCCATCTAATAAGTCTAGGTTTAGCATCTTTCTTTTCCATAAGATATTTAATAGCAGCATGATCAGTGTGAACAATTACTTTAGAATCAACAATATAAGGTCTGAACTTATCACAAGCAAACACAACTGCTAAAAGTTCTTTTTCAGTAGTAGCATAATTTCTTTGGGCACTATCTAGAGTCTTACTAGCATATTGGATAACATTTAATTTCTTATCAACCCTTTGTCCTAAAACAGCCCCTACAGCATAATCACTAGCATCACACATAATTTCAAAGGGTAAATTCCAATCAGGTGGCTGAACAATAGGTGCAGAAATCAAAGCATTCTTAAGTATTTCAAATGCTTCTACACAATCATCATCAAAGAAAAAAGGAACATCTTTTTGTAAGAGATTAGTCAGAGGCCTAGAAATTTTAGAGAAGTCCTTAATGAACCTCCTATAAAAACCGGCATGACCAAGGAAACTTCCTATACCTTTAATGTCCTTAGGACATGGCATCTTTTCAATATCATCAACCTTAGCTTTATCAACTTCAATACCTCTTTCAGAAATTTTATGCCCCAAGACAATACCTTCATTAACCATAAAGTGGCACTTCTCCCAATTCAAGACGAGATTAGTTTCTTCACATCTCTGCAATACTCGATCAAGGTTGCTTAAGAAATCATCGAAAAAAGTTCCATAAACGGAGAAATCATCCATGAAAACCTCAATAATCTTTTCACAAAAGTCAGAGAATATAGCAGTCATACATCTTTGAAAGGTAGTAGGTGCATTGCATAAACCAAAAGGCATACGTCTATAAGCAAAGGTACCGAAAGGGCAAGTAAAAGTTGTCTTTTCTTGATCCTCTTTTGACACAGGTATTTGAGAGAAACCAGAATAACCATCTAGAAAGCAAAAATGTGTATGTTTGGATAATCTTTCTAGCATTTGATCAATAAAAGGTAAAGGGTAATGATCCTTTTTAGTAGCTTTATTTAATTTGCGGAAATCAATTACCATTCTATAACCTGTAACAATTCTTTGTGGGATCAATTCATCTTTATCATTAGGAACAACAGTAATACCTCCCTTCTTAGGGACACAATGGACAAGACTTATCCACTGACTATCAACAACGGGATAAATTATACCTGCCTCCAGAAGCTTTAGTATTTCTTTTCTTACCACTTCTTTCATCTTAGGATTTAACCGTCATTGGTGATCAACAGACGGTTTAGCATCCTTTTCCAATTTTATTTTGTGCTGGCATAGAGTGGGACTGATGCCCTTAAGATCATCAAGAGTATATCCAATAGCAGCACGGTGCTTCTTCAGAGTTTTCAATAATTTCTTTTCTTCATGCTCTGAAAGGTTAGCACTAATAATAACATGATATATCTCTTTCTCATCAAGATAAGCATATTTAAGAGTATCAGGTAAAGGTTTAAGCTGAAACACAGGATCGCCCTTGGGTGGAGGAGGATCCCCTAAGATTTCAACAGGCAAATTGTGTTTCAAAATAGGTCCCTGTTTAAAGAATACTTCATCTATTTCCCTTCTTTCATTCATAAACATATCATTTTCATGGTCTAGTAAATATTGTTCTAAAGGATCATTAGGAGGCACGACAATAGAAGCAAGACCAATAATTTCATCTTTATTAGGCAATTCTTTATCATGGGGTTGTCTATGAAATTTAGCAAAATTAAACTCATGAGACATATCCCCCAAACCAATAGTAACAACATCCTTTTTGCAATCTATCTTAGCATTAACAGTGTTCAAGAAGGGTCTACCAAATATCATGGGACAAAAGTTATCTTGTGGGGAACAAAGAACAAGGAAATCAACAGGATATTTGACTTTCCCACACAAGACTTCAACATCTCTAACAATCCCAACTGGTGAAATAGTGTCTCTATTGGCAAGCTTAATTGTAACATCAATTTCCTCTATCTCAGCGGGTGCAATATCATGCATAATTTCTTTATATAAGGAATGAGGTATTGCACTTGCACTAGCACCCATATCACATAAGCCATGATAGCAATGATCTCCTATTTTAATAGAAATAACAGGCATGCCTACAATAGCTCTATGTTTATTTTTAGTATCGGGTCTAGCAATTCTAGCAGCTTCATCACAGAAGTAAATAACATGCCCATCAATATTATCGGCCAAGAGATCCTTAACCATAGCAATACTAGGTTCAACTTTAATTTGCTCAGAGGGTGTAGGTGTTCTAGTATTACTCTTACGAACTATAGTTGAAACTTTAGCATGATCCTTTATTCTAGTATGGAAAGGTGGTTTCTCAATATAAGCAGTAGGAACAACGGAGTCATTATAAGTGATAGTCTTTTCTTCAACTTTAATAGGTGCAACTACTTTTACTTCAATGGGAGGATTATATTTAAACCACTTCTCCTTAGGGAGATCAACATAAGTAGCAAAGGATACACAGAAAGAAGCTACTATCTCAGAGTCAAGCCCATATTTAGTGCTAAATTCACGAAAGGCATCGGTATCCATAAAAGATTTAACACAATCAAACTTTAGGGTTATACCTGACTCCTTACCTTCATCGAGATCCCAATCTTCAGAGTTGTGTTTAATTCTCTCCAATAAATCCCATTTGAATTCAATAGCCTTCATCATAAAAGAACAAGTACAAGAAGTATCGAGCATGGAGCAATTATCGAGAGAAAGGCGAGCATAAAATTTTTGAATAATAATTTCTCTTGAGAGCTCATGATTGGGGCATGAATATGACATTGACTTAAGCCTCCCCCAAGCTTGAGCGATGCTTTCTCCTTCGCGAAGCTAAAAATTTATATATATAATTATGATCACGATGAACAAGATGCATAGGATAAAACTTCTGATGAAATTCCAATTTCAATCGGTTGTAGTTCCATGATCCCATATCATCACATAGCCTAAACCATGTAAATGCCTTTCCCTTCAAAGATAAAGGGAAGAACTTCTGTTTGATAACATCCTCGGGCATACCTGCAAGCTTAAATAATCCACAAACTTCATCCACATAGATTAGGTGCAAAACGGGATGCAATGTTCCATCTCCTGTAAAAGGATTAGCTAGCAGTTTCTCTATCATACCCGAAGGAATTTCAAAGTAAACATTTTCAGTAGGTTCAGTAGGTTGAGGAGAAACTCTTTGCTCTATTGGTCGGGGTGAAGATACCCCGAACAAGCCCCTCAAAGGATTATGTTCCATAGTAACAAGTGACAGTAAATTTCAGCACACTATATAATTTTTTCCTTACCAAATTCCACCTATCAAAGGCGCTTCACTCCCCGGCAACAACGCCAGAAAAGAGTCTTGATGACCCACAAGTATAGGGGATCTATATAGTCCTTTCGATAAGTAAGAGTGTCGAACCCAACAAGGAGCAGAAGGAAATGATAAGCAGTTTTCAGTAAGGTATTCTCTGCAAGCACTGAAATTATCGGTAACAGATAGTTTTGTGATCAGGTATTTGTAACGGGTAACAAGTAATAAAAGTAAATAAGGTGCAAAAAGATGGCCCAATCCTTTTTATAGTAAAGGACAAGCCTGGACAAACTCTTATATAAACAAAAGCGCTCCCGAGGACACATGGGAATTATCGTCAAGCTAGTTTTCATCACGCTCATATGATTCGCGTTCGGTACTTTGATAATTTGATATGTGGGTGGACCGGTGCTTGGGTACTGCCCTTCCTTGGACAAGCATCCCACTTATGATTAACCCCTCTTGCAAGCATCCGCAACTACAAAAGAAGTATTAAGGCAAACCTAACCATAGCATGAAACATATGGATCCAAATCAGTCCCTTACGAAGCAACTCATAAACTAGGGTTTAAGCTTCTGTCACCCTAGCAACCCATCATCTATTTATTACTTCCCAATGCCTTCCTCTAGGCCCAAACAATGGTGAAGTGTCATGTAGTCGATGTTCACATGACACCACTAGAGGAGAGACAACATACATCTCATCAAAATATCGAACGAATACCAAATTCACATGACTACTTATAGCGAGACTTCTCCCATGTCCTCAGGAAAAAACGTAACTACTCACAAATCATATTCATGTTCATAATCAGAGGGTATTAATATGCATAAAGGATCTGAACATATGATCTTCCACCGAATAAACCAACTAGCATCAACTACAAGGAGTAATCAACACTACTAGCAACCCACAGGTACCAATCTGAGGCTTTGGGACAAAGATTGGATACAAGAGATGAACTAGGGTTTGAGATGAGATGGTGCTGGTGAAGATGTTGATGGAGATTGACCCCCTCCCGATGAGAGGATCGATGGTGATGATTTCCCCCTCCCGGAGGGAAGTTTCCCCGGCAGAACAGCTCCGCCGAGCCCTAGATTGGTTCCGCCAAGGTTCCGCCTCGTGGCGACGGAGTGTCATCCCGTGACCTTGCTTATGATTTTTTTCCTAGAAGAAAGACCTCATATAGCAGAAGATGGGCACCAGAGGGCTGCCAGGGGGCCCTCGAGGCAGGGGGCGCGCCCAGGGGCGTAGTGCGCGGGTGGCCCCCCTCTGGTACTTCCTTCACCCAATATTTTTCATATATTCTGAAACGTGCTCCCGTGAAGTTTCAGGACTTTTGGAGTTGTGCAGAATAGGTCTCTAATATTTGCTCATTTTCCAGCCCAGAATTCCAGCTGCCGACATTCTCCCTCTTCATGTAACCTTGTAAAATAAGAGAGAATAGGCATAAGTATTGTGACATAATGTGTAATAACAGCCCATAATGAAATAAATATCGATATAAAAGCATGATGCAAAGTGGACGTATCAGTACTCCGCTTCACACATAGATCCCGCCACGACGCTCTGCTTGGAACTGCACCAACTGACAGCTCCACCATTCAATATAAATACGTATACGGTTTGTGACTTAGAGTCATCCGGATCAGTGTCAAAGCTAGCATCAACGTAAGCATTTACGAATGCTCTTTCTCACCTCCATAAACGAGAAACATATCCTTAGTCCTTTTCAGGTATTTCAGGATGTTCTTGACCGATGTCCAGTGATCCACTCGTGGATTACTTTGGTACCTCCCTGCTAAACTTATATCAAGGCACACATCATGTCTGGTACACAACATTGCATACATGATAGAACCTATGGCTGAGGCATAGGGAATGACTTTCATTTTCTCTCTATCTTCTGCAATGGTCGGGCATTGAGTCTGACTCAACTTCACACCTTGTAACACAGGGAAGAACCCTTTCTTTGACTGATCCATTTTGAACTTCTTCAAAACTTTATCAAGGTATGTGCTTTATGAAAGTCCAATTAAGCGTCTTGATCTATCTCTATAGATCTTGATGCCCAATATATAAGCAGCTTCACCGAGGTCTTTCATTGAAAAATTCTTATTCAAGTATCCTTTTATTCTATCCAGAAATTCTATATCATTTCCAATCAACAATATGTCATCCACATATAATATTAGAAATGCTATAGAGATCCCACTCACTTTCTTGTAAATACATGCTTCTCCAAAAGTCTGTATAAAACCATATGCTTTGATCACACTATCAAAGCGTATATTCCAACTCCGAGAGGCTTGCACCAGTCCATAAATGGATCGCTGGAGCTTGCACACTTTGTTAGCACCTTTAGGATTGACAAAACCTTCTAGTTGCATCATATATAACTCTTCTTTAAGAAATCCATTAAGGAATGCAGTTTTGACATTCATTTGCCAAATTTCATAATCATAAAATGCGAAAATTGCTAACATGATTTGGATAGACTTAAGCATCGCTACGGGTGAGAAGGTCTCATCATAGTCAACTCCTTGAACTTGTCAAAAACCTTTCGCAACAAGTCGAGCATTGTAGACAGTGATATTACCGTAAGCGTCAGTCTTCTTCTTGAAGATCCATTTATTTTCTATGGCTTGCCGATCATCGGGTAAGTCAACCAAAGTCCATACTTTGTTCTCATGCATGGATCCCATCTCAGATTTCATGGCCTCGAGCCATTTCGCGGAATCTGGGCTCATCATCGCTTCCTCATAGTTCGTAGGTTCGTCATGGTTTAGTAACATGACTTCCAGAACAGGATTACCATACCACTCTGGTGCGGAACGTACTCTGGTTGACCTACGAGATTCAGTAGTAACTTGATCTGAAGTTTCATGATCATCATCATTAGCTTCCTCACTAATTGGTGTAGGCATCACTGGCACTGATTTCTTTGATGAACCACTTTCCAATTCAAGAGAAGGTACAACTACCTCATCCAGGGCCGGTCCTAAGGGGGGCAGGAAGGGTGACCGCCCTGGGCCCCCATGATCGAGGGCCCCCCTCCCAGGTACATACGTATAGCCTGTAGCGTATGCACGCAATGCAGCCGAGCACACATAGTGCTTTCATTCCTCTCCGATCGCTGAATGCCCAAGGTAGTTGGGCCTATACTGGATCGCTCCACCTAGCCCAAGTAGTAATAGCTACGTTGATGTATCTAGAGCATCTAATCCCCTTAAATAAAGCTGGATCGTCGGTTAGGATCGGGAGCTAGGAGCCAGGGCACATTCCACTAGCACACGCTTCCCTTTTTGCCTAGCTATGAGATCGCCATAGTTAACCTAACGCTTGCTCGAGAAGGAGACTCAAAGATACATGGCTGCGTGTCAGAGCAGGTGGCGCACCGGCGTGTAGTTTGTGGATCTGAGCGTTGTCTGCCAGGTCAATGTATTCCGCTATACGTATCACTGACCGATATGCTTCTACAGTTTGGGAACAAGGATTTTATGGTGTAGATCTCAAATATATTAAGAACAGGATGATGTTTGGATGCAAATCGTGACGAGTAGTTTTGGGTTGAATTATAGGATGGCACAATAAATTTGCACAACTAGTAGGAGTAACTTTGCATGGTTGCAGATTTGATTTCTAATCTATGAAGAATATTTTTCATATCATTTTTATTTATTTGCTCCTCTAATCTTAATTTCTTGGACATTGCTATTTATAGAATAATAATCTTACCATTAAGCAGTCCAAGTACAACTATGCTTTTTGATCAAATTTCTTTTAGCACTATTCATGGAGTCATTGTCTTCAAACCTTCTGTACCTGAAACCATATAACTATGCTCCATCGTTCTAGTAACCTTGATAATAAACATGCCTTCGTATTTTCAAGGATGTCTTTTGATAACGACATTCATATATTTTCTATACATATAGGGATACTTATAAGATCACAATGACACAAATATCAAGTGTTCACCAAAAACATTTTCTATATATACATGCATTGATTATTATTAAGGGCCCCAAAATTTAGTTTCGCCCCGGGCCCCTAAAATCTCAGGACCGGCCCTGACCTCATCAAGTTCTACTTTCCTCCCACTCACTTCTTTTGAGAGAAACTCCTTCTCTAGAAAGGATCCATTCTTAGCAGCAAATATCTTGCCTTCAGATCTATGATAGAAGGTGTACCCAACAATACCTTTTGGGTATCCTATGAAGATGTATTTCTCCGATTTGGGTTCGAGCTTATCAGGCTGAAGCTTTTTCAGATAAGCATCGCAACCCCAAACTTTAAGAAACGACAGCTTAGGTTTCTTCCCAAACCACAGTTCATATGGTGTCGTCTCAACGGATTTAGATGGTGCCCTATTTAATGTGAATGCATCCGTCTCTAAAGCATAACCCCAAAACAATAGTGGTAAATCGGTAAGAGACATCATAGATCGCACCATATCTAATAAAGTATGGTTACGATGTTCGGACACACCATTACGTTGTGGTGTTCCAGGTGGCGTGAGTTGCGAAACCATTCCACATTGTTTCAAATGGTGACCAAACCCGTAACTCAAATATTCGCCTATGCGATCAGATCGTAGAAACTTTATTTTCTTGTTACGATGATTTTCTACTTCACTATGAAATTCTTTGAACTTTTCAAATGTTTCAGACTTTTGTTTCATTAAGTAGATATACCCATATCTGCTCAAATCATCTGTGAAGGTCAGAAAATAGCGATACCCACCGCGAGCCTCAACACTCATCGGACCGCATACATCAGTATGTATTATTTCCAATAAGTCAGTGGTCACTCCATTGTTCTGGAAAACGGAGTCTTACTCCTCTTGCCCATGAGGCATGGTTCGCAAGCATCAAGTGATTCCAAAAGCCCATCAGCATGGAGTTTCTTCATGCGCTTTACACCAATATGACCTAAACGGCAGTGCCACAAATATGTTGCACTATCATTATTAACTTTGCATCTTTTGGCTTCAATATAATGAATATGTGTATTGATACGTCTCCGCCGTATCTACTTTTCCAAACACTTTTGCCCTTGTTTTGGACTCTAACTTGCATGATTTGAATGGAACTAACCCGGAGTGACGCTGTTTTCAGCAGAATTGCCATGGTGTTATTTTTGTGCAGAATTAAAAGTTCTTGGAATGACCTGAAAATCAACGGAGAATTATTTTGGAATATATAAAAAATACTGGAAGAAAGATCCATGTCAGGGGGCCCACACCCTGTCCACGACGGTGGGGGGCGCGCCCTACCCCCCTGGGCGCGCGCCCCTACCTCGTGGGCCCCCTGACGCTCCACCGACCACAACCTTGACTCCATATATTCACTTTCGGGGAGAGAAAAATCAGAGAGAAGGATTCATCGCATTTTACGATACGGAGCCGCTGCCAAGCCCTAAACTCTCTCGGGAGGGCTGATCTGGAGTCCGTTCGGGGCTCTGGAGAGGGGAATCCATCGCCACCGTCATCATCAACCTTCCTCCATCACCAATTTCATGATGCTCACCGCTGTGCATGAGTAATTCCATCGTAGGCTTGCTAGACGGTGATGGGTTGGATGAGATTTATCATGTAATCGAGTTAGTTTTGTTAGGGTTTGATCCCTAGTATCCACTATGTTCTGAGATTGATGTTGCTATGACTTCTCTATGCTTAATGCTTGTCACTAGGGCCCAAGTGCCATGATTACAGATCTGAACCTATTGTGTTTTCATCAATATATGAGAGTTCTTGATCCTATCTTGCAAGTCTATAGTCACCTATTATGTGTTATGATCCGCTAACCCCGAAGTGACAATAATAGGGATACTTACCGGTGATGACCGTAGTTTGAGGAGTTCATGTATTCACCATGTGTAAATGCTTTGGTCCGGTACTCTATTAAAAGGAGGCCTTAATATCCCTTAGTTTCTAATAGGACCCCGCTGCCACGGGAGGGTAGGACAAAAGATGTCATGCAAGTTCTTTTCCATAAGCATGTATGACTATATTCGGAATACATGCCTACATTACATTGATGAACTGGAGCTAGTTCTGTGTCACCCTAGGTTATGATTGTTACATGATCGATCGCATTCGGCATAATTCTCCATCACCGATCCAATGCCTACGAGCTTTTCATATATTGTTCTTCGCTTATTTACTTTTTCGTTGCTACTGTTACAATCACTACAAAACCCAAAAATATTACTTTTGCTACCGTTACCTTTTGCCACCATTACCACTACTATCATATTACTTTGCTACTAAACACTTTGTTGCAGATATTAAGTTTCCAGGTGTGGTTGAATTGACAACTCAGCTGCTAATACTTGAGAATATTCTTTGGCTCCCCTTTTGCCGAATCAATAAATTTTGGTTGAATACTCTACCCTCGAAAACTGTTGCGATCCCCTATACTTGTGGATTATCAAGAACATTTTGGCGCCGTTGCCGGGGAGCATAGCTCTATTCTTTGAGTCACTTGGGATTTATATCTGCTTATCATTATGAAGAACTTGCAAGATCAAAGAACCAAGATTTTCCCCTCAACTACGAGGGAAGGTAAGGAACTGCCATCTAGCTCTGCATTTGATTCACCTTCTGTTTTGAGTAAGCTTGCGACACCTAAACCTACTTCTGCTATTAATTCTGATATGTCGCATGTTATTAATGATGCCACTTCTGCTTTGCATGATACTTATGATGAAACTACTTCTATGCTTGATACTACTGTGCCACTAGGTGAATTTCTTGATGAACAACTTGCTAGGGCTAGAGAGAATGAAATTATTGAAATTGATAATATTGATGAAAGTGATGATGAAGATTCTCCCCCAAGATATGAATTGCCTGTTGTTCCTGAGGGTTATGTTATGGATGAAGAAACTGCTAGAGACTTTCTTGCCTGCAATGATAGAAGTGATCTTAAGAAATTATTAGCTAAGCTTAAAGAAAAAACTCTGGATGCTAGAATGAAATATGATCCTGCTTATGCTACTTCACCTATCTTTATTATTGATAAGGATTATGATTTCTCTATTGATCATGAGTTAATTGCTTTGGTTGAATCTGATCCTTTCTATGGCTATAAATCTAAAACTGTTGTGGCACATCTTACTAAATTAAATGATATAGCTACCCTGTTTACTAATGATGAGAAAACTCGTTACTATTATATCCTTAAATTATTTCCGTTCTCCTTAAAGGGTGATGCTAAGATATGGTTTAATTCTCTTGATCCTGGTTGTGTGCGTAGTCCCCAGGATATGATTTACTACTTCTCTGCTAAATATTTCCTCGCTCATAAGAAACAAGCTGCTTTAAAGGAAATATATAATTTTGTGCAAATTGAAGAAGGGAGTCTCCCACAAGCTTGGGGGAGGCTTCTCCAATTACTTAATGCTTTGCCTGATCATCCTCTCAAGAAAAATGAAATACTTGATATCTTTTATAATGGACTAACCGACACTTCCAGAGATTACCTGGATAGTTGTGTTGGTTGTGTTTTCAGGGAAAGAACTGTTGATCAAGCTGAAATTCTATTGAATAATATGTTGACCAACGAAAATAATTGGACACTTCCTGAACCAACTCCTAAGCCATCTCCGAAGAAAAGGGGTATTCTATTTCTCATTCCTGAAGATATGCAAGAGACAAAGAAATCTATGAAAGAAAAAGGTATTAAAGCTGAAGATGTTAAGAATTTACCTCCTGTTGAAGAAATACATGGTCTTAATTCATCACCTACTGAAGAAACACACGATCTTGATAACCCGACACAGGTAATAAAGGTAAATTCTCTCTATAGATATGATAAAGCTGAAATTCCTCGTAATAAGTCTGCTAGCCAATGCTTAGATGAGTTTGATAATTTATTGTTAAATAAGAAAACTTCAATGCTTATGTTTGTAGACAATTGAAACATAATGCTTCTATGATTGAACACTTGAGTGATTATATGGCTAGTGTTAAAAGTGAACTTAAACTTATTAGTAAACATGCTTCTATGGTTACCACTCAAGTAGAACAACTACTTAAAGCTTAGAATGATTTGCTCAGTGAATTAAATAATAAGAAGAATGATAATGTTGTTAGAGTTATGACTAGAGGTGGTAAAATGACTCAGGAACCTTTGTATCCTGAGGGCCATCCTAAGAGAATTGAGCAAGATTCTCAGAGAACTAATATAGATGCACCTAGTCCTTCTAAGAGGAAGAAAAAGAAAAATGATAGGACTTTGCATGCTTCTAGTGAACCTGTTGTAGACAAACCTGAGAATCCCAATGATATTTCTATTTCTGATGTTGAAACACAACCTGGTAATGAACATGAACCTAGTGATAATGTTAATGATGATATTCATGTTGATGCTCAACCTAGAAATAATGATGATGTAGAAATTGAACCTGCTGTTGATCTTGATAACTCACAATCAAAGAATCAATGTTATGATAAGAGAGACTTTGTTGCTAGGAAGCACGGTAAAGAAAGAGAACCATGGGTTCAGAAACCCATGCCTTTTCCTCCTAAACCATCCAAGAAAAAGGATGATGAGGATTTTGAGCGCTTTGCTGAAATGATTAGACCTATCTTTTTGCGTATGCGTTTGACTGATATGCTTAAAATGAATCCTTATGCTAAATATATGAAAGAAATAGTTACTAATAAAAGAAAGATACGGAAAGCTGAAATTTCCATCATGCTTGCTAATTATACGTTTAAGGGTGGAATACCAAAGAAACTTGGAGATCCAGGAGTACCAACTATACCATGCTCCATTAAAAGAAACTATGTTAAAATTGCTTTATGTGATCTTGGAGCCGGTGTTAGTGTTATGCCTCTCTCTTTATATCATAGACTTGATTTGAATAAGTTGACACCTACTGAAATATCTTTGCAAATGGCTGATAAATCAACCGCTATACCTGTCGGTATTTGTGAGGATGTTCCTGTTGTGGTTGCAAACGTTACTATTTTAACGGACTTTGTTATTCTTGATATTCCTGAGGACGATAGTATGTCTATTATTCTTGGAAGACCCTTTTTGAATACTGCAGGGGCTGTTGTTGATTGCACCAAAGGCAATGTCACTTTTCGTGTTAATGGTAATGAGCATACGGTACACTTTCCGAGGAAACAACCTCAAGTCGACAGTATCAATTCTATTGGAAAAATTTCAACAATTACTATTGGAGGTTTTGAATTTCCTCTTGCTACTGTCAAGAAGAAATATGATATTCTTATTGTTGGGGACATGCATATCCCCGTTGAGGTAACCTAGTGTTATTCGAAAATTCTCCGGTTTCATGTCATTCGAAATGAGTTTGTTAACAAGACCTGATCAACCTTGTTAGTGGATTCCTTTTGATAAGCATGAGATGGATGAATTTAGAAAACACAACTCTCTGTACCCTTTTTTTACTTTCTGTTATTTATACTAAATAAAGTAAAAATAGTAATTTCTGCCTATTTTCTGAATTATCCATGCAATAAAAAATACCCCAAAAATAAAACTTCTCCAAATGCCCTGAAAATTAAATATGATTTTTTCTAGAATATTTGAGAATATCTGGCACTGAAAACACAACAGGGGGAGCAGCCACGTGCCCACGAGGGTGGAGGGCACGCCCCCCTGCCTCGTGGACCCCACGTGAGTCCCCTCCACTTATTCCAGCTACCACACACTCCTTCCTCCCAAAGAACCACTAGCCAGCTCAAACCCGAGTCCAAGCTCATCTTGCTGCCATTTTCGATCTCCTTGCTCAAAGCTCCATTCACAAAACCGCTTTGGGGGATTGTTCCTTGGTATGTGACTCCTCCAATGGTCCAATTAATTTTTGTTCTAGTGCTTTATTCATTGCAAATTTTTGCTGCTTAGGTGACATTGTTCTTGAGCTTGCATGTCAAATTTATATGGTCAAAAGTAGTTTTAATGCATGATATTGCCACTAGGCACTTGTAGGAGTAGTTGCTATCAATATTGTTGAGTTTGGTTCACTTTTATTTTGAAGTTACTAAAAAATTTAGAAATTTTTCAGAGGAAGAAATATGTTTAGGAAAATGTACCAAGGTGGTTCTTCAAGGAAGCAAGGACCCAGGCCCGCAATACGCGATGCAGACGAGGAACCACCAAGAGATGCTCAAGTGCGGCCTTGTGAATGGCCGTCAGAGGATTTCATGATCCGAGCAGGAATTAAAGAGGAATTTGATGCATATGTGCGTAATGCTGATCTGGAGAGCTTCAAGGCAGATAAGTGCCGTCAATACCTCTATTTAACTGATTCATTTGTGAGAAGGTTTAAATTCTCATCATCACGCAATCCTCAAACTGTCCTATTTGACCTTTATGATAAATATTATACCATGGACTTAGAAGATTTTAACACTGCTTGTAAACTCCCACAGTGGGGTAATGTTAGTGAACCTCGCAAATCTGAATTTAGAGATTTTCTTGCTAGTATTATAGTGGGGGAATCTAGAGATGTAACACAAGCCACCATAGGGAGCATTCATTTTCCTGCTATACATTATTTTGCTCTCTTCATAGGAAGGTGCATAAACGGTTAAGATGAAGCATGTCACATGTGTGTACCTGATCTTAGCGTTCTCAGGAGCGCTGTTTTAGGAGATAAACAATACAACTTGGGGGCTATTGTTGCACGTAGGTTGCATAATATAATCGTATTCATGGAGATTTCTTTGGTGGAATTTATGCAACTCGTATAGCTAACTTTCTTGCGATACCCATACGTGGAGATGATATTGAGTTGCCTCCTTCTTATCTAGGTTATGATGCTATGGTTCGTCATCAGTTTGTTGAGAGGAACGTTCAGTTCCTCCAGTACCGACTAATCTTTGACAGACGACGCACCTATCACGTCGCTCTCCCTGCTCCTACTTTCTTTGACTTTCAGGCAAAGGGGAGATATGTTATAACCAGGGAGGAGGCGACCGAGTAAGAGAGGATGGTGGAGACAGCTCGCCTCCAAGCTGCAGCTCATCAGGCAATTGCCGCTGCATCTCAGTACGACCCTAGCTACAACTTTGGATATCCGCCAGGCCAGCCGTGGCCATAAACCAACTTATGCCAAAAGCCTAAGCTTGGGGGAGTATGTATTTCTCACCGACATTACATTTATGTTCACACACTCATGCTAGTTGTCGGTGCTCATACTTTTTCATTGTAATATCCATGCTAGTTTATTTTCCTTTTTATGCTTTCTTCTTGTGTGTTTGATAAACCTTAAGAGAACCAAAAAAAATAGTTGTAGCTTTCAGTTAGTTTACTTTCCATGCCTGTAGTAGTAGAAATTAAAAAGAAAACCGAAAAAGATTTCTCAATCTTCTTTTGCTTGTTGGGAGCTTTCCCGTGTAAATAGTTTTATTTCTTTTCTTGTTCTTTGGGGGTCGAGAGGAGAAGACCATGATTAGAATCTTGACTGGCTCTTATATGCATTATTGTTGATCTAACAAAGAACCCGTATTACCTTGTCTTCTCTCTTGAATTGAATGCTTGCAGATTCCAGCTTAGTCCAATGCACGTGCACTATTATTATTATCCACACTATTCGGTCATGCAAGTGAAAGGCAATAATGATGATTATATGATGAACTTATTGAGATGAGAAAAGCTGGTATGAACTCAACCTCTCTTGTTTTTGTAAATATGATTAGTTCATCGTTCTTGATTCAGCCTATTATGAAAGAAACATGTTTGCAATGACAATTAGAGATTGTAGTTGCTTATGCCATGCTTAATTAGCTAGGAGTTTATAATGGTTTACCTTGCGTGCTAACATGCTATTAAAATGGTTTATGTGGTATGATAGGGTGGTATCCTCTTTTGAACGATTCGAGTGGCTTGACTTGGCACATGTTCACGCATGTAGTTGAAATAAAATCAACATAGCCTCTACGATATTTATGTTCATGGTGCAGTATATCCTACTCATGCTTGCATTCGGTGTTGATTAATTTTAATGCATGTTCATGATTGTTGTCGCTCTCTAGATGGTCGCTTCCCAGTCTTTTTCTAGCCTTCACTTGTACTAAGAGGGAATACTGCTTGTGCATCCAATTCCATAAACCCCAAAGTTGTTCCATATGAGTCCACCATACCTACCTATATACGGTATCTACCTGCCGGTCCAAGTAAATTTGTATGTGCCAAACTCTAAACCTTCAAATAAACATTCTGTTTTGTATGCTCGAACAACTCATGTATCAACTAGGGTTGTCTGTATCTTCCATGCTAGGCGGATTATTCTCAAGAGGAGTGGACTCCGCTCTTCACTCACGAGAGAATGGCTGGTCACCGGGATGCCCAGTCCCATGCTTTATGCAAAATAACTACAAACAAAACTCCCCCGGGACTCTTGTTAGTTGGAGGCACTCGTTGTTTCGAGCAAGCCATGGATTGATGCTTGTGGGTGGAGGGGGAGTATAAACTTTAGCATTCTGTTTGGGAACCGCCTATAATGTGTGTAGCATGGAAGATATCGAGATCTCTCGGTTGTTATGTTGACAATGAAAGTATACCGCTCAAAATATTATTCATATCTATTTCAAAACCGAGCTTTGGCACCTCTACAAATCCCTGCTTCCCTCTGCGAAGGGCCTATCCATTTACTTTTATGTTGAGTCATCATCCTCTTATTAAAAAGCACTAGTTGGAGAGCACCACTGTCATTTGCATCCATTACTATTAGTTTACGTTGAGTATGACTTGATTGGATCTCTTTTACCACGAATTACAATGTCTGGTCAATCCTTGATCTTTAAAGGTGCTCTGCATTTATGTTTTGCGGTCTCAGAAAGGGCTAGCGAGATACCATCTTGTCATATCATATCATGATTGTTTTGAGAAAGTGTTGTCATACGAGATTTATTATTATTGCTTGCTAGTTGATTATGTCATTGATATGAGTAAACATGAGACCTAAGTGTTATTGTGAATATGGTTAGTTCATAATCTTTGCTGAAAACTTGAATGCTGGCTTTACATATTTACAACAACAGGAGCAAACAGAGTTTGTAAAAGTTTTTCTTTATCACTTTCAGTTTATCAACTGAATTGCTTGAGGACAAGCAAACGTTTAAGCCTGGGGGAGTTGATACGTCTCTGTCGTATCTACTTTTCCAAACACTTTTGCCCTTATTTTGGACTCTAACTTGCATGATTTAAATGGAACTAACTCGGACTGACGTTGTTTTCAGCAGAATTGCCATGGTGTTATTTTTGTGCAGAAATAAAAGTTCTTGTAATGACATGAAAATCAACGGAGAATTATTTTGGAATATATAAAAAATACTGGAAGATCCACGTCAGGGGGCCCACACCCTGTCCACGAGGGTGGGGGCGCGCCCTACCCCCCTGGGCGCGCCCCTGCCTCGTGGGCCCCCTGACG
This sequence comes from Triticum urartu, assembly GCF_003073215.2. Lineage (NCBI taxonomy): Eukaryota > Viridiplantae > Streptophyta > Magnoliopsida > Poales > Poaceae > Triticum > Triticum urartu. Next base: position 408,175,989 of record NC_053026.1, read on the forward strand.
CTCCACAGACCTCAACCTTGACTCCATATATTCACTTTCGGGGAGAAAAAAATCAGAGAGAAGGATTCATCACGTTTTACGATACGGAGCCGCCGCCAAGCACTAAACTCTCTCGGGAGGGTTGATCTGGAGTCCGTTCGGGGCTCCGGAGAGGGGAATCCGTCGCCACTGTCATCATCAACCTTCCTCCATCACCAATTTTATGATGCTCACTGCCGTGCATGAGTAATTCCATCATAGGCTTGCTGGACGGTGATGGGTTGGATGAGATTTATCATGTAATTGAGTTAGTTTTGTTGGGGAACGTAGCAATAATTCAAAAAAATCCTACCTGTCACCAAGATCAATCTAGGAGATACTAGCAATGAGAGAGAGGGAGTGCATCTTCATACCCTTGAAGATCTCTAAGCGGAAGCATTACAAGAACGCGGTTGGTGGAGTCATACACGCAGCGATTCAGATCGCGGTCGATTTCGATCTAAGCGCCGAACAACGGCGCCTCCGCGTTCAACACATGTACAGCCCTGGGACGTCTCCTCCTTGATCCAGCAAGGGGAGAGGAGAAGTTGAGGGAGAACTCCGACAACATGACGGCGTGGTGGTGATGGAGTTCGTGGTTCTCCGATAGGGTTTCGCCAAGCGCTACGGAGGAGGAGGAGGAGGTGTAGGAGAAGGGTAGGGGCTGCGCCAAGGGAAGGGTGCGGCTGCCCTCTCTCTCCCTCACTATATATAGGGGGAAGGGGTTGGAGGAGGTGCCCTAGGGTTCCCTAGGGGAGGGGCGGCGGCCACAGGGGAAACCCTAGATGGGTTTGGGCGCCCCCACCCCTAGGAAACTTTCCCCCCAAGCCGGGAGGGGTGGCTGCCCTAGGGGAGGCGCCCCCACCTCTCCAAGTCACGTGAGATGCGGTGGGAGGGGCGCTCGGCCCCTTAGTGGGCTGATGTGCCCCCTCTCCTTGGCCCATAAGCCCCCCAACGCTTGCCGGGGCCCCCGAAACCCCTTTCGGACACGCTGGTCGTCACGCGGTACCCCCGAAACAATTCCGGACTCCAATACCCTTCGTCGAATATATCGATCTTCACCTCCGGACCATTTCGGAACTCCTCATCACGTCCGGGATCTCATCCGGGACTCCGAACAACCTTCGATAACCACATACTATTTCCCATAACAACTCTAGCGTCACCGAACCTTAAGTGTGTAGACCCTACGGGTTCGGGAAGCAGAGATGACCGAGACATCTCTTCGGCCAATAACCAATAGCAGGATCTGGATACCCATATTGGCTCCCACATGTTCCACGATGATCTCATTGGATGAACCACGATGTCGGGGATTCAATCAATCCCGTATACAATTCCCTTTGTCCATCGGTATGTTACTTGCCCGAGATTCGATCGTCGGCATCCCCATACCTCGTTCAATCTTGTTACCGGAAAGTCTCTTTACTCGTTCCGTAATGCATGATCCCGTGACCAACTTCTTAGTCACATTGAGCTCATTATGATGATGCATTACCGAGTGGGCCCAGAGATACCTCTCCGTCATACGAAGTGACAAATCCCAGTCTCGATTTGTGCCAACCCAACAGACACTTTCGGTGATACCTGTAGTGCACCTTTATAGCCACCCAGTTACGTTGTGACGTTTGGTACACCCAAAGCATTCCTACGGTATCTGGGAGTTGCACAATCTCATGGTCTAAGGAAATGATACTTGACATTAGAAAAGCTTCAGCAAACGAACTACACGATCTTGTGCTACGCTTAAGATTGGGTCTTGTCCATCACATCATTCTCCTAATGATGTGATCCCGTTATCAATGACATCCAATGTCCATGGTCAGGAAACCATCACCATCTATTGATCAACGAGCTAGTCAACTAGAGGCTTACTAGGGACATATTACGATCTATGTATTCACACATGTATTCCGGTTTCCGGTTAATACAATTACAACATGAACAATAGAAAATTATCATGAACAACGAAATATAATAATAACCATTTTATTATTGCCTCTAGGGCATATTTCCAACAGTCTCCCACTTGCGCTAGAGTCAATAATCTAGTTCACATCTCCATGTGATCAACACTTATAGTTCACATCGCCATGTGACTAACACCCAAAGAGTTCACTAGAGTCAATAATCTAGTTCACATCACCATGTGATTAACACTCAATGAGTTCTAGGGTTTGATCATGTTATGCTTATGAGAGAGGTGTCAGTCAATGGGTCTGCAACATTCAGGTCTGTGTGTTCTTTGCAAATCTCTATTTCATATTGTAGATGTTGCTACTATGCTCCACTTGGAGCTATTCCAAATGGTTGCTCCACTATACGTATCCGGTTTGCTACTCAGAGTCATCCGGATAGGTGTTAAAGCTTGCATCAACGTAACCCTTTACGTCGAACTCTTTATCACCTCCATAACCGAGAAACATTTCCTTATTCCTAAGGACAATTTTGACCGTTGTCCAATGATCCACTCCTGGATCACTCTTGTACCCCCTTGCTAGACACGTGGCAAGGCACATCGCGGTACACAGCATGGCATATCGTATAGAGCCTATGGCTAAGGTATAGGGGATGACTTTCGTCCTTTCTCTTTCTTCTGCCGTGGTCGAGCTTCAAGTCTTAACTTCACACCTCACAAATCAGGCAAGAACTCCTTCTTTGACTGGTCCATCTTGAACTCCTTCAAGATCATGTCAAGGTATGTGCTCTGTGAAAGTCTTATCAGGCATCTTGATCTATCTCTATAGATCTTGATACCCAACATGTAAGCAGTTTTACACAGGTCTTCCTTTGAAAAACTCCATTCAAACAACCCTTTATGATTTCTAGAAATTCTACATCATTTCCGATCAACAATATGTCATCCATATATACCTATCAGAAATGTTGTAGTGCTCCCACTCACTTTCTTGCAAATACAAGTTTCTTGCAAACTTTGTATAAACCCAAATGCTTTGATCGCCTCATCAAAGCGTATGTTCCAACTCCGAGATGCTTGCTCCAGTCCATAGAAGGATCGCTGGAGTTTGTATACCTTTTAGCATCCTTAGGATTAACAAAAACCTTTTGGTTGTATCACATACAACCTTTCCTCATGGAAACCGTCAAGGAAACTTCGTTTTGACATCCATCTGCCTGATTTCGTAAATGAAAATGCAGCAACTGCCAACATAGCTCTAACAGACTTTAGCATCACTATGATTGAGAGAGTCTCATCATAATCAACTCCTTGAACTTGTCGGAAACTTCTTTGAGACAAGTCGAGCTTCACAAATGGTGACATTACCATTAGCGTATGTCTTCTTCTTAAAGATCCATTTATTCTCAATGACTTGCCGTTCATCGGGAAAGTCCACCAGAGTCCATACTTTGTTATCATACATGGATCCTATCTCGGATTTCATTGCTTCTAGCCATTTGTTGGAATCCGGGCCCACCATCGCTTCTTCATAGTTCATAGGTTCATCGTTGTCCAACAACATGACCTTTAAGACAGGGTTACCACTCAGAAGTTGTACACACCCTTGTCGACCTACGATGTTTGATAGTAATTTGATCTAAATCTTCATGATCATCATCATTAGCTTTATCCTCAACTGACGTAAGTGCCACAAAAACATCTTTCTGTGATGCGCTACTCTCTGGTTGAAGTGAAGGTTCAACAACCTCATCAAGTTCTATCTTCCTCCCACTCAATTCTTTCGAGAGAAACTCTTTCTCGAGAAAGGACCTGTTCTTAGCGACAAACACTTTGCCCTCAGATCTGAGATAGAAGGTATACCCAATCATCTTGTTTGGGTATTCTATGAAGACACAATTTTCCGCTTTGGGTTCGAGCTTTTCCGACCGAAGCCTATCGACATAAGCATCGTAGCCCCAAACCTTAAGAAACAACAACTTTGGTTTCTTGCCAAACCAAAGTTCATACAGTGTCGTCTCCACGGACTTAGATGGTGCCCTATTTAAAGTGAATGTAATTGTCTTTAATGCATAACCCCCAAAAATAGCGGTAGATTGGTGCTACCTCTTGAGCACTGCGTTGGTTTTCCCCGAAGAGGAAGGGATGATGCAGCAAAGTAGCGTAAGTATTTCCCTCAGTTTTTGAGAACCAAGGTATCAATCCAGTAGGAGGCTACGCGCGAGTCCCTCGTACCTGCACAAAACAAATAAATCCTCGCAACCAACGCGATAAGGGGTTGTCAATCCCTACACGGCCACTTACGAGAGTGAGATATGATAAGATAATATTTTTGGTATTTTTATGATAAAGATGCAAGGTAAAATAAAAGCAAAGTAAAAGCAAAGGAAATAACTAAGTATTGGTAGATTAATATGATGAAGATAGACCCGGGGGCCATAGGTTTCACTAGTGGCTTCTCTCGAGAGCATAAGTATTCTACGGTGGGTGAACAAATTACTGTTGAGCAATTGACAGAATTGAGCATAGTTATGAGAATATTTAGGTATGATCATGTATATAGGCATCACGTCCGAGACAAGTAGACCGACTCCTGCCTGCATCTACTACTATTACTCCACTCATCGACCGCTATCCAACATGCATGTAGAGTATTAAGTTAATGAAAATAGAGTAACGCCTTAAGCAAGATGACATGATGTAGAGGGATAAACTCATGCAATATGATGAAAACCCCATCTTGTTATCATCAATGGCAACAATACAATACATGCCTTGCTGCCCCTACTGTCACTGGGAAAGGACACCGCAAGATTCAACCCAAAGCTAAGCACTTCTCCCATTGCAAGAAAGATCAATCTAGTAGGCCAAACCAAACTGATAATTCAAAGAGACTTGCAAAGATAACCAATCATACATAAAAGAATTCAGAGAAGATTCAAATATTGTTCATAGATAGACTTGATCATAAACCCACAATTCATCGGTCTCAGCAAACACACCGCAAAAAGAAGATTACATCGAATAGATCTCCACAAGAGAGGGGGAGAACATTGTATTGAGATCCAAAAAGAGAGAAGAAGCCATCTAGCTACTAACTATGGACCCGTAGGTCTGAGGTAAACTACTCAGACTTCATCGGAGGGGCTATGGTGTTGATGTAGAAGCCCTCTGTGATCGATGCCCCCTCCGTCGGAGCTCCGGAACAGGCCCCAAGATGGGATCTCGTGGATACAGAAAGTTACGGCGGTGGAATTAGGGTTTTGGCTCCGTATCTGGTCGTTTGGGGGTACGTAGGTATATATAGGAGGAAGGAGTATGTCGGTGGAGCAACAGGGGGCCCACGAGGGTGGAGGGCGCGCCCCCCCTACCTCGTGGCCTCCTCTTTTGTGTCTTGACGTAGGGTCCAAGTCTCCTGGGACTTGTTCATTGAGAAAATCACGTCCCGAAGGTTTCATTCCGTTTGGACTCCGTTTGATATTCCTTTTCTTCGAAACCCTGAAATAGGAAAAAACATCAATTCTGGGTTGGGCCTTTGGTTAATAGGTTAGTCCCAAAAATAATATAAAAGTGGATAATAAAGCCCAATAATGTCTAAAACAGTAGATAATATAGCATGGATCAATCAAAAATTATAGATACGTTGGAGACGTATCAAGCATCCCCAAGCTTAATTCCTGCTCGTCCTCGAGTAGGTAGATGATAAAAACAGAATTTTTGATGCGGAGTGCTACTTGGCATAATTTTGATGTAATTCTTCTTCATTATGGTATGAATATTCAGATCCGAAAGATTCAAGACAAAAGTTCATATTGACATAAAAATAATAATACTTCAAGCATACTAACTAAGCAATTATGTCTTCTCAAAATAACATGGCCAAAGAAAGTTCATCCCTACAAAATCATATAGTTTAGTCATGTTTCATTTTCGTCACACAAGAATGCTCTCATCATGCACAACCCCGATGACAAGCCAAGCAATTGTTTCATACTTTAGTAATCTCAAACCTATAAACTTTCACGCAATATATGAGCGCGAGCCATGGACATAGCACTATGGGTGGAATAGAATATAATGAGGGGGGTTATGTGGAGAAGACAAAAAAGGAGAAAGTCTCACATCAACGAGGCTAATCAATGGGCTATGGAGATGCCCATCGATTGATGTTAATGCAAAGAGTAGGGATTGCCATGCAACGGATGCATTGGAGCTATAAATGTATGAAAGCTCAACAAAAGAAACTAAGTGGGTGTGCATCCAACTTGCTTGCTCATTAAGACCTAGGGCACTTGAGGAGGCCCATTGTTGGAATATACAAGCCAAGTTCTATAATGAAAAATTCCCACTAGTATATGAAAGAGACAAAACAAAAGACTCTCTATTATGAAGATTATGGTGCTACTTTGAAGCACAAGTGTGGCAAAGGATAGTAGCATTGTCCCCTTTTTTGGGACAATGCTCTATGAATGATGGTCATCACACTTCTATTTACTTACAACTCAAGAATTGCAACTCGATACTTAGAACAAGATATGACTCTATATGAATGCCTCCGGCGGTGTACCGGGATATGCAATGAACCAAGAGTGACATGTATGGAAGAATTATGACAATATCCACCGCGTGCGTCAACACTCATCGGACCGCACACATCAGCATGTATGATTTCCAACAAGTCACTTGCCCATTCCATTGTTCCAAAGAACGGGGTTTTAGTCATCTTGCCAAAGAGGCATGGTTCGCATGTGTCAAGTGATTCAAAATCAAGTGACTTCAAAAGTCCATTAGCATGGAGGTTCTTTCATGTGCTTTACACCAATATGACCTAAGCGGCAGTGCCACATGAAAGTGGTACTATCATTATCAACTCTACATCTTTTGGCATCAATGTTATGAACATGTGTATAACTACGACCGGGATTAATAAACCATTCACATTGGGTGCATGACCATAGAAGGTATTATTCATGTAAACAGAATAACCATTATTCTCTGACTTAAATGAATAACGATATTGCAATAAACATGATCTAATCATCTTCATGCTCAACGCAGACACCAATGCAAACAACATTTATCTAGGTTCAACACTAATCCCGAAGGTAGAGGGAGCGTGGGATGGTGATCACATCAACCTTGGAAACACTTCCAACACACATCGTCACCTCACCCATAGCTAGTCTCCGTTAATTCCGTAGCTTTTGTTTCGAGTTACCAATATTAGCAACTGAATCGGTATCTAATACCCATGTGCTACTAGGAGTACTAGTAAGGTACACATCAATAACACACATATATCAAATATACTTTTGTTGAAGTTGACAGCCTTCTTATCTACCAAGTATTTGAGGCAGTTCCGCTACCAGTGACCGTTCCCCTAATAGAAGCACTTTGTCTCGGGTTTGGGTTCTTGGGTTTCTTCACTGGAGCGGCACTTGGCTTGCCATTCAAGAAGTTTCCCTTCTTGCCCTTGCCCTTCTTTGAAACCAATGCTCTTGTTAACCATCAACACTTGATGCTCCTACTTGATTTCTACCTTTACGACCTTAAGCACGATGAACAGCTCTGGGATTATCTTCCCTTGCATGTTATAGTTCATCACGAAACTCTAGTAGCTTGGTGATAGCGACTGGAGAACTTTTGTCAATCACTCTCTTATCTGGAAGATTAACTCCCACTTGATTCAAGTGATTGAAGTACCCAGACATTCTTAGCACATGCTCACTGGCTGAGCTATTCTCCTCCATCTTGTAGGCAAAGGTCTTGTTAGAGGTCTCAACCTCTCAACATGGGCATGAGCCTGAAAAACCAATTTCAGATCTTTGAACATCTCATATGTTCTATGGCGTTCAAAACGCTTTTGGAGCCCTGACTCTAAGCCGTAAAGCATGGCACACTAAACTACCAGGTAGTCATCAAAACGTGTCTACCAGATGTTCACAACATCCACAGATGACGCCAGAGGGGTTGGCACGCCGAGCGGTGCATCAAGGACAGAAGCCTTCTGTGTAGTAGTGAGGACAATCCTCAGACTACGACCCTAGTACGCACAATTGCTTAAATATCTTTCAACTTCATCTTTCTCTAGGAACGTATTAAAACAAAGAGCTAAAGCGCGAGATATTAATCCACAACATAATTTGCAAACACAATTTAGACTATGTTCATGATAATTAAGTTCATCTAATCAAATTATTCAATGAACTCCCACTCAAATAGACATCCCTCCAGTCATCTAAGTGATACTTGATCCAAATCGACTAGGCCGTGTCCGATCATCACGTGAGACGGTCTAGTCATCAACGGTGAACATCTGCATGTTGATCATATCTTCTATACGACTCATGTTCGACCTTTCGGTCTTCCGTGTTCTGAGGCCCTGTCTATACATGCTAGGCTCGTCAAGTCAACCTAAGTGTGTTGCATGTGTAAATCTGGCTTACACCCATAGTATGCGAATGTTAGAATCTATCACACCCGATCATCACATGGTGCTTCGAAACAACGAACCTTCGCAACGGTGCACAGTTAGGGGGAACACTTTCTTGAAATTATTACGAGGGATCATCTTATTTAAGCTACCGTCGTTCTAAGCAAATAAGATGTAAAACATGATAAACATCACATGCAATCAAATAGTGACATGATATGGCCAATATCATTTTGCTCCTTTTGATCTCCATCTTCGGGGCTCCATGATCATCGTTGTCACCGGCATGACACCATGATCTCCATCATCATGATCTCCATCATCGTGTCTTCTTGAAGTTGTCTCATCATCTATTACTTCTACTACTATGGCTAACGCTTTAGCAATAAAGTAAAGTAATTACATGACGTTTATGTTGACACGCAGGTCATAAATAAATTAAGACAACTCATATGGCTCCTGCCAGTTGTCATACTCATCGACATGCAAGTCGTGATTCCTATTACAAGAACATGATCAATCTCATACATCACATATATCATTCATCACATCCTTTTGGCCATATCACATCACAAGGCATATGCTGCAAAAACAAGTTAGACGTCCTCTAATTGTTGTTGCAAGTTTTTACGTGGCTGCTATAGGTTTCTAGCAAGAATGTTTCTTACCTACGCGAAAACCACAACGTGATATGCCAATTTCTATTTACACTTCATAAGGCCATGTCTGTACATGCTAGGCTCGTCAACACCCGTTGTATTCGAACGTTAGAATCTATCACACCCGATCATCATGTGGTGCTTCGAAATAACAAACCTTCGCAACGGTACACAGTTAGGGGGAACACTTTCTTGAAATTTTAGTGAGGGATCATCTTATTTATGCTACCTTCGTTCTAAGCAAATAAGATGTAAACATGACAAACATCACATGCAAATCATAAAGTGACATGATATGGCCAATATCATCTTGCGCCTTTGACCTCCATCTTCGAGGCGCGGCATGAACACCATCGTCACCGGCATGACACCATGATCTCCATCATCGTGTCTTCATGAAGTTGCCTCGCCAACTATTACTTCTACTACTATGGCTAATGGTTAGCAATAAAGTAAAGTAATTACATGGCGTTTTCAGTGACACTCAGGTCAAAAATAAATTAAGACAACTCCTATGGCTCCTGCCGGTTGTCATACTCATCGACATGCAAGTCGTGATTCCTATTACAAGAACATGATCAATCTCATACATCACATATATCATTCACCACATCCTTTTGGCCATATCACATCATATAGCAAACCCTGCAAAAACAAGTTAGACGTCCTCTAATTGTTGTTGCACGTTTTACGTGGCTGCTATGGGTTTCTAGCAAGAACGTTTCTTACCTACGCAAAACCACAACGGTGATATGCCAATTGCTATTTACCCTTCATAAGGACCCTTTTCGTCGAATCTGATCCGACTAAAGTGGGAGAGACAGACACCCGCCAGCCACCTTATGCATCAAGTGCATGTCAGTCGGTGGAACCAGTCTCACGTAAGCGTACGTGTAAGGTCGGTCCGGGCCGCTTCATCCCACAATGCCGCCGGATTAAGATAAGACTAGTAACGGTAAGCAAATTGAACAAATCATCGACCACAACTGCTTTGTGTTCTACTCGTGCATACCTAGCTCTGATACCATAGTTGGGGAACGTAGCAATAATTCAAAAAAAATTCCTACGTGTCACCAAGATTAATCTAGGAGATACTAGCAATGAGAGAGAGGGAGTGCATCTTCATACCCTTGAAGATCGCTAAGCGGAAGTGTTACAAGAACGCGGTTGGTGGAGTCGTACACGCAGCGATTCAGATCGCAGTCGATTCCGATCTAAGCGCCGAACAACGTCACCTCCACGTTCAACACACGTACAACCCAGGGACGTATCCTCCTTGATCCAGCAAGGGGAGAGGATAAGTTAAGGGAGAACTCCGACAACATGACGGCGTGGTGGTGATGGAGCTCGTGGTTCTCTGGCAGGGCTTCGCCAAGCGCTACAGAGGAGGAGGAGGTGTAGGAGCGGGGTAGGGGCCGCGCCAGGGGAAGGGTGCGGCTGCCCTCTCTCTCCCTCACTATAATAGGGGGAAGGGGGTGGAGGAGGCTCCCTAGGGTTCCCTAGGGGAGGGGCGGCGGCCACAGGGGAAACCCTAAATGGGTTTGGGCGCCCCCACCCCTAGGAAACTTGCCCCCCAAGCCGGGAGGGGTGGCTGCCCTAGGGGAGGCGCCCCCACCTCTCCAAGTTACGTGAGATGGGGTGGGAGGGGCGCTCGGCCCTTAGTGGGCTGATGTGCCCCTCCCCTTGGCCCATAAGGCCCCCCAACGCTTGTCGGGGCCCCCGAAACCCCTTTCGGACACGCTGGTCGTCACCCGGTACCCTCGGAACAATTCCGGACTCCAATACCCTTCGTCCAATATATCGATCTTCACCTCCGGACCATTCTAGAACTCCTCGTCACGTTCGGGATCTCATCCGGGACTCCGAACAACCTTCGGTAACCACATACTATTTCCCATAACAACTCTAGCATCACTGAACCTTAAGTGTGTAGACCCTACGGGTTCGGGAACCATGTAGACATGACTGAGACATCTCTCTGGCCAATAACCAATAGTGGGATCTAGATACCCATATTGTCTTCCACATGTTCCACGATGATCTCATCGAATGAACCACGATGTCGGGGATTCAATCAATCCCGTATATAATTCCCTTTGTCTATCGGTATGTTACTTGCCCGAGATTCGATCGTCGGTATCCCCATGCCTCGTTCAATCTTGTTACCGGAAAGTCTCTTTACTCGTTCTGTAACGCATGATCCCGTGACCAACTCCTTAGTCACATTGAGCTCATTATGATGATGCATTACCGAGTGGGCCCAGAGATACCTCTCCGTCATACGGAGTGACAAATCCCAGTTTCGATTCGTGCCAACCCAACAGACACTTTCGGATATACCTGTAGTGCACCTTTATAGCCACCCAGTTACGTTGTGACATTTGGTACACCCAAAGCATTCCTACGGTGTTCGAGAGTTGCACAATCTCATGGTCTAAGGAAATGATACTTGACATTAGAAAAGCTTCAGCAAACGAACTACACGATCTTGTGTTACGCTTAAGATTGGGTCTTGTCCATCACATCATTCTCCTAATGATGTGATCCCGTTATCAATGACATCCAATGTCCATGGTCAGGAAACCATGACCATCTATTGATCAACGAGCTAGTCAACTAGAGGCTTACTAGGGACATATTACGATCTATGTATTCACACAAGTATTATGGTTTCCGGTTAATACAATTACAGCATGAACAATAGACAATTATCATGAAGAAGGAAATATAATAATAACCATTTTATTATTGCCTCTAGGGCATATTTCCAACAAGTTTTGTTAGGGTTTGATCCCTGGTATCCACTATGTTCTGAGATTGATGTTCCTATGACTTTGCTATGCTTAATGCTTATCACTAGGGCCCGAGTGCCATGATTTCAGATCTGAACCTATTATGTTTTCATCAATATATGAGAGTTCTTGATCCTATCTTGCAAGTCTATAGTCACCTATTATGTGTTATGATCCGTTAACCCCGAAGTGACATTAATCGGGATACTTACCGGTGATGACCGTAGTTTGAGGAGTTCATGTATTCACCACGTGTTAATGATTTGGTCTGGTACTCTATTAAAAGGAGGCCTTAATATCCCTTAGTTTCCAATAGGACCCCGCTGCCACGGGAGGGTAGGACAAAATATTTCATGCAAGTTCTTTTCCATAAGCATGTATGACTATATTCGGAATACATGCCTACATTACATTGATGAACTGGAGCTAGTTCTGTGTCACCCTAGGTGATGACTGTGACATGATCGATCGCATCCGGCATAATTCTCCATCACCGATCCAATGCCTACGAGCTTTTCATATATTATTCTTCACTTATTTAATTTTCCGTTGCTACTGTTACAATCACTACAAAATCCAACAATATTACCTTTGCTACTGTTACCTTTTGCCACCGTTACCACTACTATCATATTACTTTGCTACTAAACACTTTGCTGTAGATATTAAGTTTCCAGGTGTGGTTGAATTGACAACTCAGCTGCTAATACTTGAGAATATTCTTTGGCTCCCCTTGTGCCGAATCAATAAATTTGGGTTGAATACTCTACCCTCGAAAACTGTTGCGATCCCCTATACTTGTGGGTTATCATGTATCACTATGATCGAGATTCAAAAAAAATAGACCACTCATCAAGTGCTTCAAACAAGATCTAGATATAATGTTCATGCTCAACGCTGGCACCAAATAATAATTATTCAGGTCTAAAACTAATCCTGAAGGTAGATGTAGAGGTAGCGTGCCGACGGCGATCACATCGACCTTGGAACCATTTCCGACGTGCATTGTCACCTCGTCCTTAGCCAATCTTCCTTTAATCTGTAGCCCTGTTTTGAGTCACAAATATGAGCAACAGAACCAGTATCAAATACCTAGACGCTACTACGAGCATTTGTAAGGTACACATCAATAACATGTATATCAAATATACCTTTCACTTTGTCATCCTTCTTATCCTCCAAATACTTGGGGCATTTCCGCTTCCAGTGACCAGTCCCTTTGCAGTAGAATCACTCAGTTTCAGGCTTAGGTCCAGACTTGGGCTTCTTCCCGGGAGTAGAAACTTGCTTGATATTCTTCTTTAAGTTTCCCTTCTTCCCTTTGCCCTTTTTATTGAAATTAGTGGTCTTGTCAACCATCAACACTTGATGCTCCTTGATTTCTACCTCCGCAGCTGATGCGTCTCCAACGTATCTATAATTTTTGATTATTCCATGCTATTATATTATCTGTTTTGGATGTTAATGGGCTTTATTTTACACTATTATATTATTTTTGGGACTAACCTATTAACCTAAGGCCCAGTGCAAATTGCTGTTTTTTGCCTATTTCAGTGTTCCACAGAAAAGGAATATCAAACGGAGTCCAAACAGAATGAAACCTTCGGGAGCGTGATCTTTGGAACAAACATGATCTAGAGGACTTGAAGTGGCGTCAAGAAACGAACGAGGTGTCCATGAGGCAGGGGGCGCGCCCTCCCCCCTCATGGGCCCCTCGTGGCTCAACCGACCTACTTCTTCCTCCTATATAAGTTCACATACCCCGAAAACATCCAGGAGCACCACGAAACCCTATTTGCACCGACGTAACCTTTTGTACCCAAGAGATCCCATCTTGGGGCCTTTTCCGGAGCTCCACCGGAGGAGGCATCGATCACGGAGGGCCTCTACATCAACTCCATGGCCCCTCCGATGATGTGTGAGTAGTTTACTTCAGACCTTCGGGTCCATAGTTATTAGCTAGATGGCTTCTTCTCTTTATCTGGATCTCAATACAAAGTTCTCCTCGATCTTCTTGGAGATCTATTCGATGAAACTCTTTTTGCGGTGTGTTTGTCGAGATCCGATGAATTGTGGGTTTATGATCAAGTCTATCTATGAACAATATTTGATTCCTCTCTGAAATGTTTTATGTATGATTGGTTATCTTTGCAAGTCTCTTCCTATTATCAGTTTGGTTTGGCCTACTAGATTGATCTTTCTTGCAATGGTAGAAGTGCTTAGCTTTGGGTTCAATCTTGTGGTGCTCGATCCCAGTGATAGAAAGGGAAACGACACGTATTGTATTGTTGCCATCGAGGATAAAAAGATGGGGTTTATATCATATTGCTTGAGTTTATCCCTCTACATCATGTCATATTACCTAATGCGTTACTCTGTTCTTATGAACTTAATACTCTAGATGCATGTTGGACAGCGGTCGATGTGTGGAGTAATAGTAGTAGATGCAGGCATGAGTTGGTCTACTTATCACGGACGTGATGCCTATATACATGATCATGCCTAGATATTCTCATAATTATTGCTTTTCTATCAATTGCTCGACAGTAATTTGTTCACCCACCGTAATACTTATGCTATCTTGAGAGAAGCCACTAGTGAAACCTATGCCCCCCGGGTCTATTTTCCATCATATAAGTTTCCAATCTATTTTACTTTGCAATCTTTTACTTTCAATCTTTATCATAAAAATACCAAAATATTTTTTCTTATCATTATTATCTCTATCAGATCTCACTCTCTTAAGTGATCGTGAAGGGATTGACAACCCCTTTATCGCATTGGTTGCGAGGTTCTTATTTGTTTGTGTAGGTACGAGGGACTTGCGAGTGGCCTCTGATACGTCTCCAACGTATCTATAATTTTTGATTGCTCCATGCTATTATATTATCTGTTCTAGATGTTAATGGGCTTTATTTTACACTTTTATATCATTTTTGGGACTAACCTATTAACCGGAGGCCCAGCCCAAATTGTTGCTTTTTTGCCTATTTCAGTGTTTCGCAGAAAAGGAATATCAAACGAAGTCCGAACGGAATGAAACCTTCGGGAACGTGATTTTCTCAACAAACGTGATCCAGGAGACTTGGAGTGGGCGCAAAGAAACAATCGAGGAGGCCACGAGGCAGGGGGCGCGCCTACCCCCTGGGCGCGCCCTCCACCCTCGTGGGCCCCTCGTTGCTCCACCAACCTACTTCTCCCTCCTATATAAGTCCACGTACTCCGCAAACATCTAGGAGCACCACGAAAACCTAATTCCACCGCCGCAACCTTCTGTACCCGAGAGATCCCATCTTGGGGCATTTGCCGGAGCTCCGTCGGAGGGGGCATTGATCACGGAGGGCCTCTACATCAACTCCATGGCCCCTCCGGTGATGTGTGAGTAGTTTACTTCAGACCTTCGGGTCCATAGTTATTAGCTAGATGGCTTCTTCTCTCTCTTTGGATCTCAATACAAAGTTCTCCTCGATCTTCTTGGAGATCTATTCGATGTATTCTTATTTTGTGGTGTGTTTGTCGAGATCCGATGAATTGTGGGTTTATGGTCAAGTTTATCTATGAACAATATTTGAATCTCCTCTGAATTCTTTTATGTATGATTGGTTATCTTTGCAAGTCTCTTTGAATTATCAGTTTGGTTTGGCCTACTAGATTGATCTTTCTTGCAATGGGAGAAGTGCTTAGCTTTGGGTTCAATCTTGCGGTGTCCTTTCCCAGTGACAGCAGGGGCAGAAAGGCATGTATTGTATTGTTGCCATCGAGGATAAAAAGATGGGGTTTATATCATATTGCATGAGTTTATCCCTCTACATCATGTCATCTTACTTAAAGCATTACTCTGTTCTTATGAACTTAATACTCTAGATGCATGCTGGATAGCGGTCGATGTGTGGAGTAATAGTAGTAGATGCAGAATTGTTTCGGTCTACTTGTCATGGACGTGATGCCTATATACATGATCATGCCTAGATATTCTCATAACTATGCTCAATTCTATCAATTGCTTGACAGTAATTCGTTTACCCACCGTAATACTTATGCTCTTGAGAGAAGCCACTAGTGAAACCTATGGCCCCCGGGTCTATCTTCCATCATTTAATCTTCCAACACTTAGCTATTTCTATTGCCGTTTATTTTACTTTGAATCTTTATTTCTCCTTATCATAAAAATACCAAAAAATATTATCTTATCATATCTATCAGATCTCACTCTCGTAAGTGACCGTGAAGGGATTGACAACCCCTTTATCGCGTTGGTTGCGAGGTTCTTATTTGTTTGTGTAGGTGCGTGGGACTCGAGCGTGATCTCCTACTGGATTGATACCTTGGTTCTCAAAAACTGAGGGAAATACTTACGCTACTTTACTGCATCACCCTTTCCTCTTCAAGGGAAAACCAACGCAGTGCTCAAGAGGTAGCAGAAGGATTTCTGGGGCCGTTGCTGGGGAGATTCGCGCCAAGTCAAGTCAAGATTTGACTCCCGACAACGAGCCATTTCTGGCACCGTTGCCGGGGAGTCTACGCACAAGTCAAGACATACCAAGTACCCATCACAAACTCTTATCCCTCGCATTACATTATTTGCCATTTGCCTCTCGTTTTCCTCTCCCCCACTTCACCCTTGCCATTTTATTCGCCCTCTCTTTTCTGTTCGTTACTTTCTTGATTGCCTTGTCGTTATGGCTAGTCCTCTATCTTCTCTGTTGTCTCCCGAGAATGAAGTTCTTAATTTTAAGCAAAGGGAGGGAGAAAATCTAAAAGACGCTTGGTATAGAATTTGCAATGATCAAAATAGATCTACCAGGAAGCAATCTACTTCCGTTCTTCTCCGCAATTTTTATGTAGGTGCTACTCCTTGGTACAGATATATTCTTGATACCATTACATGAGGGAATTTCTTGGGTAGCCATACTTTTGATTCTTATAATGCTATGATAGATTTGTTTGGCTCACCACCTCTTTTGGTTAATGGAACTATGTTAACTTTGGAACACGTGATGCAAAGGCTTGAAATTATTGAGAATAAAGTTGCTACTATAGAGTTGATTGAGAATTTGGATAAAAATATCCACAACCAAATTACCCAATATGGATCTAAGGTGGGAGTTACTCTGAAAAGTTTTAAGGAAAAAGAACCCATAGTTAATGAAAGAATAGATCAAAATTCTACTAGTATCGATAAACTTGAGGGAATTATCACCAACTTGGGGTCCGCTTTTTCTTCCATTAAAAATACTCCAAATCCTCCTACCAAAATTTCCAAGCTTGTTTATGTTCCTAAAAATAAGGGTGAATCCTCTAGTAAGGAAACTGCGGATTTAAAATCAATAAGTGTTCATCCCAATCTTTTTGCTATCATTAAGGAACCGTTTGCTACAAATGATTTTCTTTATTTTGTGCCTAGGAGTTTGATAATTAATAAAAATAAAGAAACTCCAAAGGGTTATAGGTTTCTTATTGAAGAATTGCCCACCAAAGATGGCAATACCTAGATCTATCTTCGCTTTTATGCCTAGCTAGGGGCGTTAAACGATAGCGCTTGTTGGGAGGCAACCCAATTTTATTTTTATTCCTTGCTTTTTGCTCCTGTTTAGTAATAAATAATTTATCTAGCCTCTGTTTTGCTTGTGTGTTTTTTTGTTTAATCAGTGTTTGTGCCAAGTAGAACCGTTGGGAAGACTTGGGGAAAGTCTTTTTGATCTTGCTGTAACAAAAACAGAAACTTTAGCGCTCACGAGAATTGCTGCCATTTTTATTTGGAAGGTACTATTTAGTTAATTCTTTTTGCAGATGATTAATAGATAAATTCCTCACGTCCAGAAATTTATTTTAGAATTTTGGGGTTCCAGAAGTTTGTGTTAGTTACAGATTACTACAGACTGTTCTGTTTTGACAGATTTTGTTTCCCCGTGTTGTTTGCTTATTTTGATGAATCTATGGCTAGTAAAAGAGTTTATAAACCATAGAGAAGTTGGAATACAGTAGGTTTAACACCAATATAAATAAATAATTAGTTCAATACAGTACCTTGAAGTGGTGTTTTGTTTTCTTTCGCTAACGGAGCTCACGAGATTTTCTATTTGGAGTTTTGTGTTGTGAAGTTTTCAAGTTTTGGGTAAAGATTTGATGGATTATGGAACAAGGAGTGGCAAGAGCCTAAGATTGGGTATGCCCATGGCACCCCAAGGTAAAATTCAAGGACACCAAAAAGCCAAAGCTTGGGGATGCCCCAGAAGGCATCCCCTCTTTTGTCTTCGTCTATCGGTAACTTTACTTGGTGCTATATTTTTATTCACCACATGATATGTGTTTTGCTTGGAGCGTCTTGTATGATTTGAGTCTTTGCTTTTTAGTTTAACAAAATCATGCTTGCTGTACACACCTTTTGAGAGAGACTCACATGATTTGAAATTTATTAGAATACTCTATGTGCTTCACTTATATCTTTAGAGCCATATAGTTTTTGCTCTAGTGCCTCACTTATATCTTTTAGAGCATGGTGGTGGTTTCATTTTATAGAAATAATTGATCTCTCATGCTTCACTTATATTATTTTGAGAGTCCTTTAGAACAACATGAAAATTTGCTTTTAGGAATAATATAAAAACTTTTATACAAGTGCATTGAATACTAAGAAAAGTTTGATGCTTGATGATTGTTTTGAGATATGGAGATGGTGATATTAGAGTCATGCTAGTTGAGTAGTTGTGAATTTGAGAAATACTTGTGTCGAAGTTTGTGATTCCCGTAGCATGCACGTATGGTGAACCGTTATGTGATGAAGTCGGAGCATGATTTATTTATTGATTGTCTTCCTTATGAGTGGCGGTCGGGGACGAGCGATGGTCCTTCCCTACCAATCTATCCCTCTAGGAGCATGCGCGTAATACTTTGCTTTGATAACTTGTAGATTTTTGCAACAAGTATATGAGTTCTTTATGACTAATATTGAGTCCATGGATTATACGCACTCTCATCCTTCCACCATTGCTAGCCTCTCTAATACCGCACACTTTTCGCCGGTACCATAAACCCACCATATACCTTCCTCAAAACAGCCACCATACCTACCTATTATGGCATTTCCATAGCCATTCCGAGATATATTGCCATGCAACTTTCCACCGTTCCGTTATTATGACACGCTTCATCATTGTCATATTGCTTGCATGATCATGTAGTTGACATCGTATTTGTGGCAAAGCCACCGTTCATAATTCTTCATACATGTCACTCATGCATCATTGCACATCCCGGTACACCGCCGGAGGCATTCACATAGAACCATATTTTGTTCTAAGTATTGAGTTGTAAGTCAATAAAGTGTGATGATCATCATTATTAGAGCATTGTCCCAGTGAGGAAAGGATGATGGAGACTATGATTCCCCCACAAGTCGGGATGAGACCCCGGACAAAAAAAAGAGGCCAAAAAAAAGAGGCCCAAATAAAAAAATGAGAGAAAAAGAGAGAAGGGACAATGCTAATATCCTTTTTCCACACTTGTGCTTCAAAGTAGCACCATGATCTTCATGATAGTGAGTCTCCTATGATATCACTTTCATATACTAGTGGGAATTTTTCATTATAGAACTTGGCTTGTATATTCCAATGATGGGCTTCCTCAAATTGCCCTAGGTCTTCATGAGCAAGCAAGTTGGATGCACACCCACTTAGTTCTTTTGTTGAGCTTTCATACACTTAAAGCTCTAGTGTATCCGTTGCATGGCAATCCCTACTCACTCACATTGATATCTATTGATGGGCATCTCCATAGCCCGTTGATACGCCTAGTTGATGTGAGACTATCTTCTCCTTTTTGTCTTCTCCACAACCACCATTCTATTCCACATATATAGTGCTATATCCATGGCTCACGCTCATATATTGCGTGAAGATTGAAAAAGTTTGAGAACATCAAAAGTATGAAACAATTGCTTGGCTTGTCATCAGGGTTGTGCATGATTTAAATATTTTGTGTGGTGAAGATAGAGCATAGCCAGACTATATGATTTTGTAGCATAACTTTCTTTGGCCATGTCATTTTGAGAAGACATGATTACTTAGTTAGTATACTTGAAGTATTATTATTTTTATATCAATATTAAACTTTTATCTTGAATCTTTCGGGTCTGAACATTCATGCCACAATAAAGAAAAATTACATTGAGAAATATGTTAGAAAGCATTCCACATCAAAAATTCCTTTTTTATCATTTACCTACTCGAGGACAAGCAGGAGTTAAGCTTGGGGATGCTTGACACGTCTCGAACGTATCTATAATTTTTAATTGCTCCATGCTATTATATTATCTCTTTTGGATGTTAATGGGCTTTATTTTACACTTTTATATCATTTTGGGGACTAACCTATTAACCAGAGGCCCAACCCAAATTGCTGTTTTTTGGCCTATTTCAGTGTTTCGCAGAAAAGGAATATCAAACGAAGTCCAAACGGAATGAAACCTTCGGGAACGTGATTTTCTCAACAAACATGATCCAGGAGACTTGGAGTGGGTGTCAAGAAACAATCGAGGAGGCCACGAGGCAGGCGGGCGCGCCCTCCACCCTCGTGGGCCCCTTGTTGCTCCACCGACCTAGTTCTTCCTCCTATATAAGTCCACGTACCCCGCAAACATCCAGGAGCACCACGAAAACCTAATTCCACCGCCGCAACCTTCTGCATCCGAGAGATCCCATCTTGGGGCCTTTGTCGGAGCTCCGCCGGAGGGGGCATTGATCACGGAGGGCCTCTACATCAACTCCATGGCCTCTCCGGTGAAGTGTGAGTAGTTTACTTCAGACCTTCGGGTCCATAGTTATTAGCTAGATGGCTTCTTCTCTCTCTTTGGATCTCATACAAAGTTATTAATGTGTACCTCACTAGTACTCCTGGTAGCACCTGGGTATTGGATACCGGTTCAGTTGCTATTATTGGTGACTTGAAGCAAAATCTACGGACTAAACGGAGACTGGCTAAGGGCGAGGTGACGATATGTGTTGGAAGTGTTTCCAAAGTTGATGAGATCACCATCGCACGCTCCATCTGCCTTCGGGATTAGTATTGAACCTAGATAAATGTTATCAGGTGTCTACGTTGAGCATGTATATGATTAGATCATGTTCATTGCAATACGGTTATTCATTTAAATTAGAGAATAATGGTTATTCTATTTACATGAATAATACCTTTCATGGTCATGCACCCTATGTGAATGGTTCATTGAATCTCGGTCGTGGTAATACACATGTTCACGCCAAAAGATGTAGAGTTAATAATGATAGTACCACTTTCTTGTGGCACTGCCGCTTAGGTCATATTGGCGTAAGATGCATGAAGAAACTCCATGTCGATGGTTGTTTGGAGTCACTTGATTTTGAATCGCTTGACACATGCGAGCCATGCCTCATGGGCAGGATGACTAAGACCCCGTTTTCAGGTACAATGAAACGGGCAAGTGACTTGTTGGAAATCATACATGCTAATGCGTGTGATCCAATGAGAATTGAAGCGTGCGGTGGATATCGCTATTTTCTCATCTTCACTGACGATTTGAGTATATATAGGTATATTTACTTAATGAAGCACAAGTTTGAAACATTTGAAAAGTTCAAGCGATTTCAGAGTGAAGTTAAGAATCATCATAACAAGAAGATCAAATTCCTACGATCTGATCAATGAGAATTTCTAAGTTATGAGTTTGGCAAACACTTAAGACATTGTGGAATTGTTTCACAGTTGAAGCCACCTGGAACACCATAGGGTAATGGTGTGTCCGGACGTCGTAATCGAACCTTATGAGATATGGTGCGATCTATGATGTCTCTTACCGATCTACCGCTATTATTTTGACGTTATGCATTAGAGACAGCTGCATTCACTTTAGATAGGACACCATATAAGTCCATTGAGACGATGCCGTATGAACATTGGTTTGGCAAGAAACCAAAGTTGTCATTTCTTAATGTTTGGGGCTGCGATGCTTAAGGCTTCAGCCGGAGAAGCTCGAACCCAAAGCGGATAAACACATCTTCATAGGATACCCAAAGGTGACAGTTGGGTATACCTTCTATCTCAAATCCGAGGGCAAATTGTTTGTCGCTAAGAATGGGTCCTTTCTCGAGAAGGAGTTTCTCTCGAAAGAATTGAGTGGGAGGAAGATAGAACTTGATGAGGTTGTCGAACCTTTACTTTAACCAGAGAGTGATGCAACACAGAAAGTTGTTTTCTGTGGAGCCTACATCTGTGGAATAGGAAGTTAATGATAGTGATCATGAACCTTCGGATCAATTTGCTATCGAACCTCGTAGGTCGACAAGGATATGTACTACTCCTGCGTGGTACGGTAATCCTATCTTAGATATCATGTTGTTAGACAACAATGAACCTACGAGCTATGGAGAAGCGATGGTGGGCCCATATTCCGACAAATGGTTAAAAGCCATGAAATCCGATATAGGATCCATGTATCAGAACAAAGTATGGACTTTGGTGGACTTGCCCGATGATCAGCGAGCCATTGAGATAAATGGATCTTTAAGAAGAAGACGGACGTGGGCGGTAATGTTACCGTCTATGAAGCTCGACTTGTGGGAAAGAGTCTTTTCACAAGTTCAAGGAGTTGACTACGATGAGAATTTCTCACCCGTAGCAATGCTTAAGTCCGTCGGAATCATGTTAGCATTAGCTGTATTTTTCGATTATGACATCTGAAAGATGGATGTCAAAAACAAGTTTTCTTACCAGTTTTCGTAAGAAAGAGTTGTATGTGATACAATCAAAGTTTTGTCGATCCTAAGGATGCTAAAAGGTATGCTAGCTCCAGCGATCCTTCTATGGACTAGAGCAAGCATCTCGGAGTCAGAATATATGCTTTGATGGAGTGATCAAAGCTTTTAGGTTTATACAATGTTTGCTAGAAACTTGTATTTACAAGAAAGTGAGTGGGAGCACTACAACATTTCTGATAGGTATATGTGGATGACATATAGTTGATCCGAAATAATGTAGAATTTCTGGAAAGCATAAACGGTTGTTTGAAGAGTGATTTTCAAAGGAAGACCTGGATAAAGCTGCTTACATATTGGGCATCAA